>NC_053026.1:360958369-361066954 GCF_003073215.2 Triticum urartu | reverse complement strand
CACCGTAAGATCTTCTGGAGGGATTTGCGGCGCCTCACCCAGCAGCTGCAGAGTATAGATAGGTGTCGGAGGTGGAAGCGCAGCTCCATCTTCGCCAGAATACGGCATGGGAAGGCGAGGCTTCTTGGCCCGAGGTCGACGAAGGCTTGAAGGCTTCATCTGGACAGACTTGCGGGATCTGCAGGATGTGCGTTTGCCAAGGATAGGAGGAGTCTGAGCCTAAAACTGAAAATCCCCTGAAGGAATATCCTGACTGGGCTGTTGCTCATCACCGTGCTGCACCACCTGAGTAGGCGGCTCTGTTCAGACATGGTGTGTGACTGCGGCTGGAGCGGCTCAATTACAACTGAGGAGCTCTTCCTGGGAACGCGCTAGGCAGACGAGAAGAAACCAGCTCCATGAACCCATGGCTGAGCAGAACGTATCGGAACTTACAGGGTATGGGTGATGAAGTGAAGAACTTGCTCCCGCTTGATGGCCACCATATGAGCAGGTGGCACTGGCTCAACAATGGCCACCATGAACTGCTCATGCATGCGCGGAGGTGGCTGCTGGGAGGTGAAGTAGGTGCGCGGCAATCTGTCTCCGCCACCGTCGATGATGTCGTAGCCAGCCGGAAGAAAACGCCGCGGGTCAAGGGCATAGACCGCCATTGAGAGATCAGGTGGAGAGACCACAGGAGATTGTCGTGGAGGCAGCGGCGGCGATGGAGGAGAAGCAGATTGGGGTTTTTTGGGGGGCGGGGGTGGATTAGAAGGCGGAGAGGCCAGCTGCTTTGTTCGGGCACGAGAAACGAAACCTGGCGATGGGACTTTGGGCACCCAGATGGACGACTCGGGCGGTTGGCGGACGCAATCTTTTTTAATGTGACCAGACCTAAAACACTTGCGACACCGGACCAAGTTGGTGCAAGTCGCTGAAGTGTGGGCCATACCCAAACAATGTTGGCAGTCCCAAAATTTGGCAGCGAGGTCTTCAATCATCTCATCAAAACTCTGCAGATCGGAAACAATATCCTATGGGGAGGGAATATGAGCAGCCTGAGTACCAGCATCAACCGAATCATCATTAGATACGTCGATTGGGGCATTGACAGTATCTGGGCCCAGGGTGTCAGGACTAGGTGGGCCAGTGGTATCTAGATCAATAGGAAAATCTTTTGAACCCGAGAACTTTGGCCCAACAATAATTTTCAAAATCCCAGGAGATCCGGGCGATGATGGAACCGAACGCGGAGACTCCGGAGAAGGTGGCAAAGATCCAAACTTGATGGCCACCGGCGGCGAGGGGGTGTGCATCTCCGGCGAGGAAGGCTCCTCATCAGAATTAACCAAATACCCAGCCTCCCACACAGTTAAACAATCTTGTGAAGAGGCAGGATAACGATAACCTTTGCATGCCTCATAATTAATGAATGTGGCAAACCTAAGCTTCTTCTTAGCACCAATAGTGGATTTGAGAGAAGACTTGGCCGGGGGGTTTTGCACGGCTAACAACCCTAACTTAGCTCTAGCCTTAGAGGGACTAACCAAGATCCATTCCTGTTGACACTCTAATTGCCAACGCTTAAACTCTTGCTCCCAATCAGGACCCCCATGTCCCCAAAGATGAAAGAAACACTTAAAATGGTTGCACACAAAGGATCGTTGATGCAGAATGAAAAACCCAACATCCTTGCAAGAGACATGGAAGGAGAATACACGGTCACGTAGGCAAGATACCTTAAGCGATGAACAATAACCTCCAAGAGCAGCCTCAAGAGATAGGCCAACATTATCCTCATCCAGACGGAAAGAACTCCGAGCAAAAGAGACCACCATGATGAAGTGGTCGGATCTTTCCGTGGGATGCACCGTCCTCCGGAAAGAGCGCCAGATCTCCTGAGAAAGGACCATTCCGGGGGGGAAATCCAATCCAAGAGAGATTGATGCATGCACCGCCATGAAGATGACAACCAGAAGAAAGAGGGGAGGACGCCGGAGTGAATGAGTGGATCAGAGGACCTGCCCCATGGTTGAACATGGAGATCGTCGGCGTGGAGGGTGGCTAGGGTTTAGGTCGGTGGTGAATTCAATTGCAGTTGAAGAAAGAGCCTACTCCTGGTACTGTATATTAGTGATAGGGGTGTGTACAAAGTACACGTGAATACCAGGCATTGTGCGTGTGTGGTACTGTATATCAAATCTAAGAGATGGCTAGTCGTCGGCTTCTGCCCCCATGCCACGTGTGCTGGGGTGTTCGGGATAAACCTGAGCACTCTTGTTCCCATTGTTGGGTCCTTCGAGGGAGGTGCTCAGCACAACGAACAAGGTAATCGGACTATAATGCGTTATCACTCTCACTTAGCCATAGAATTCTATAATTTTAAATTTCGGCGAAGCCCCTAGTGTTCGGAAGGCCGAATCCAGGGCGCGATACACGCCTTAAGCCGGACAGGGCCGACTCCTCTCTCTAAGCGGCATAAGTCTTTAGGGACTCGGAAACCTCTCGAACAGCGACCAGTCTCTCGCCTTATCATGACAGTCAGTTTTAGCTTTCTCTACTGAGGTGCTTAGCCCAGCTAAACCGGGGCACAATCACAGTAGTTCTCCCAGTGCTACCTTAGCCGATATAGCGGAACGTAAGGTACCAAAACATGGGAGCCGGGCAAACCCAACTATTGACCAAAGACATGATTCGGAGCTGATGCATATAATGCTATAAGTTCGGGGTGCCGCACTTGTGAAAGTGTTCGGACTTCTCACACCATACTGTGGGGTACTTGAGCCCTTGGTGTATTGGCCGTACCAAAGTGTACGGTTGCAAGGTGTCATTAATGAACACACACATATATATATATAAGAAGAATGCAATAATAGCCTTAATGCTATGCATTGTTTATTAAAAAACGTGCATTAGAGCAGAATGATGGTAGTGCGATAAGCAAAAAGTAGGACTATGTCCCCTCCAAGGGCAAGCTGAGGAATAATATTAAAGCAAGTATTTCACTCGTTATCGTAATCCACCTGGGAGTTCCGTGGTGTGATATAGCTTTCTGCCTCCTTGGTTGCTGCATCATGTGTTCGGCAATCATGCTGCCGGACAGGGTTTCCAGAGATTAATGTCCTAAAAGAGAGAAAAATAACAAAGCGAGAAGCCCCTAGTGCGGTTTAAGCCGCGTCTTGGGGCGTGCCGTAGTCGTGCCCCCTCCCTACCTGAACCCATGGTATTTTTAATGCGTAATTATGTACGCGTGGCATGAGTTTCGCCGTTTGGCTTGGGCCGGGGTGGGGCCGCATTGCTATGCGAGCTCGGAACGTGCCAGGCGGTCCTATTGCCGATTATTCCGGGCGCGCTTGAAGGTGTTCGGGTCCTTAAACGCCGAACTAGTGGATTGCCTTAAGAGGCTGCTTTGCGCTTGTGCTGTGAGGGCCGCAGTGTGCTCCTCCGTTCGGAGAGAGCGCTCTGTGTTTCCATTAACTGTAATGACCCCCTGAGGTCCTGGCATCTTGAGCTTGAGGTATGCATAATGCGGTACCACATTGAATCTCGCAAATGCGGTTCGCCCGAGCAGTGCATGATAACCACTGCGGAACGGGACTATGTCGAAGATTAAATCTTCACTTCGGATGTTATCCGGGGATCCGAAGATCACTTCCAGTGTGACTGAGCCTGTGCGGTGGGCCTCTACACCTGGTATGACGCCTTTAAAGGTCGTTTTTGTGGGTTTGATCCTTGAGGGGTCTATACCCATTTTGCGCATTGCGTCCTGATAAAGTAGGTTCAGGCTGCTGCCGCCATCCATAAGGACTCGAGTGAGGTGAAATCCATCAATGATTGGGTCTAGGACCAGTGCGGCGAATCCGCCATGACGGATGCTAGTGGGGTGGTCCCTGCGATCGAAGGT
This sequence comes from Triticum urartu, assembly GCF_003073215.2. NCBI lineage: Eukaryota > Viridiplantae > Streptophyta > Magnoliopsida > Poales > Poaceae > Triticum > Triticum urartu. Next base: position 361,063,068 of record NC_053026.1, on the reverse strand, counting down.
GATCGGACAGGAGGACCATGGGTTGAACTTTGGGGCGACTGGCTCCAACGCATATACGTCCCTGAGCGCACGCTTCCGCTCCCTCTTGGGGATGTGGATTGCGTATATCATGTTCACTGTCCGCACTTGTGGGGGGGAACCTCTTCTGTCCTCCGGTATTCGGCTGCCGGGGCTCCTCCTCGTCATCGCTATGTGGCCCCTTATCTTTGTTTTCAACAATTAACTTGCCGGCCTGCTTGAACACCCAACAATCCCTATTGGTGTGGTTGGCTGGCTTGTCAGGGGTGCCGTGTATTTGACACGAGCGATCGAGTATATGGTCCAAACTGGACGGGCCCGGAGTGCTTGTTTTAAATGCCTTTTTCCGCTGACCGGGTTTAGAGCCTCTGAATCCGGCATTGACTGCCGTATCCTCGGTATTATCACTGTTAATGCGGCGCTTGTGTTTGTTGCAACGTGACCTGCTACTGCCGTCCTTGGTATCCGAAGTACCATGGTTCTTTGCTATGTTATTACTGCGAGCCAGCCAGTTGTCTTCTCCCGCACAAAAGCGGGTCATGAGTGTCGTGAGGGCTGCCATAGATTTTGGCTTTTCCTGTCCAAGGTGCCGGGCTAGCCACTCATCGCGGATGTTGTGCTTGAAAGCTGCTAGAGCCTCTGCATCCGAACAGTCGATGATTTGATTTTTCTTTGTTAGTAACCGTGTCCAAAATTGCCTGGCCGATTCCTCTGGCTGCTGAATCATGTGGCTCAAGTCATCGGCGTCTGGTGGTCGCACATAAGTGCCCTGAAAGTTGTCGAGGAATGCGGCTTACAGATCTTCCCAACAGCCAATGGACTCTGCTGGCAAGCTGTTGAGCCAATGCCGAGCTGGTCCTTTAAGTTTGAGTGGGAGGTATTTGATTGCGTGTAGGTCATCACCGCGGGCCATGTGGATGTGCAGGAGGAAATCCTCGATCCATACCGCAGGATCTGTCGTGCCGTCGTATGATTCTATGTTTACGGGTTTGAAACCCTCTGGGATTTGATGATCCATTACTTCATCTGTGAAGCATAAGGGGTGTGCGGCACCTCTGTACTGGGCTATATCGCGACGCAGCTCCACTGAGTCTTGTTCGCTGTGTTCGGCCCCGCCGGATTTACTTTTACTGTATCCGGCATGACATTTATCGTCTCGCATAGTGGCGTGCCCTCGTGATCCGTAGATTGATCTTGCATGTTTTGCTTTGTCCTCCAATACGTCTCGCAGGTTTGGCGTATTTCCCCATGCCTTTTTATTTGAATGGCGTCGGGGTGCAGGCTGAGCTTTTGGCTGGAATGCCTCTCTATCGCGGCCAAGAGGTGGCCGATCAGCCGCGTCATACGCGTCATACGCTTCTTCCTCCATCGGGGTAGCAACCTGCATTTTGGGTAACTCTTGGAGGGGCGTTCGAGTTTATATTCCTCGGCCGCGAGGACTTCAGTCCATCTATCAGCTAGCAGATCTTGATCAGCTTGAAGCTGCTGCTACTTTTTCTTAAGGCTATTTGTCGTGGCTATAAGCCGGTTCTTGAAGCACTCTTGTTCGACGGGATCCTCTCCATCCTCCTGCCCTAAATCGTGCTGGAGGGATTATTGCCATCTTCGGCACTATTCGGAGTGCATTTATCTCCTGTGCCGGTATCACCACTTTTGCTTTGGCGGGACTTAGAGCGGCGCCGCTGACGTCGGCGCTTGGGTTGCTTCTTGGAGGGGTCATCCTCCGCTGTCTCGTCGTCATTGCCTTCTTTGGGTGTGTCCACCATGTATATATCATATGATGAGGTGGCTGTCCAGTGCCCTGTGGGCAGTGGTTCCTCTTCGTCTCCCGCATCGTCGTCCATACCGTCGATGTCTTCGGAGTCGAAGTCGAGCATGTCAGTTAAGTCATCGACAGTGGCTACTAAGTGGGCAGCAAATTTCTTCGTCATCCGCATCCCAATCCTACCGGACATAGTTCGGCCAGGATCCTCCTGACAAGGAGAGAGACCTTAGTGAGTTTAGTATGTCGCCAAAGGGCGAGTGCTGAAAAATATCCGCAGAGGTAAACTCCATGATCGGCGCCCAATCGGATTCGCTAGGAATGGGCGCGGCGGTTCGGAGTCCGTGGCCGGAGAAGGATCCGGCAGTCTGACAACACGGCTCTCGTGCAGGGTAAGGTCGATGTTCGGCTCGATCGCTGCTGAGGGTAAGGCCTCCGTGGCAGGGTCCATCCACCCGTCCATGGATGGTGCAACTGGCTCCGAATTGAGGGTTGGAGCGGCTGCCGGTGCGATCTCCTGAACACTGTCTGATGGTAGAGCTAAATCGTACTCATCGTGACCGCGTGACGCACAAGGCAGAGGCTCGAATCTGTCGAAGATCAAGTCTCCACGGATATCAGCCGTGTAGTTTAAGCTTCCAAACCTGACCTGGTAGCCAAGGGCGTAACTTTCGATCTGCTCCAGATGGCCAAGCGAGTTGGCCCGTAGTGCGAAGCCGCCGAACACAAATATCTGTCCAGGGAGAAAAGTCTCACCCTGGACTGCATCGCTATCGATGATCGTAGGATCCATCAAGCCTAACGGCGACGACACAGAGGAACTCTCAATGAAAGCACCAATGTCGGTGTCAAAACCGGCGGATCTCGGGTAGGGGGTCCCGAACTGTGCGTCTAAGGCGGATGGTAACAGGAGGCAGTGGACACGATGTTTTACCCAGGTTCGGGCCCTCTTGATGGAGGTAAAACCCTACGTCCTGCTTGATTTATTCTTGATGATATGGGTATTACAAGAGTTGATCTACCATGAGATCAGAGAGGCTAAACCCTAGAAGCTAGCCTATGGTATGATTGTATGTTGTCCTACGGACTAAAACCCTCCGGTTTATATAGACACCGGAGAGGGTTAGGGTTACACAAGGTCGGTTTCAAAGGATGAGATATACATATCCGTATTGCCTAGCTTGCCTTCCACGCCAAGTAGAGTCCCATCCGGACACGAGACGAAGTCTTCAATCTTGTATCTTCATAGTCCAACAGTCCGGCCAAAGGATATAGGCCGGCTGTCCAGAGACCCCTAATCCCGGACTCCCTCACCTGGCATGTCAGAAGGTTTCCATGCAAAGATGTCCCGGTTCTCACGGATGAACTCAATGAGCGCGCCTTCCTATTTGGGATCCAGGTTAGCGCTGATGCTGAACTGCTTGGATGAATCACCACGAACAAAATCAACCATCTTAGTATCTGTGGCCGATTTAAATTTCAACGCCGGATCGTGTTCTGTAGTTGGCTTTTTCAAAGAAGTCATATCTGCCGGATCAACCTTGTCTTTATAAGACTTCAGCTCCTCCGTGGCACAAACCGACTCAGCGTAAGCTGCATCACCTTCCTCACATTCCAAAGCGATCTTCCTGCTCCCATGTATTGTGATGGTCCCCTTATGACCTGGCATTTTAAGCTGTAGATAAACATAACACGGCCTCGCCATGAACTTAGCGTAAGCCGGTCGCCCAAACAAAGCGTGATACAGACTTTTGATTTTTACCACCTCAAAGGTCAGTGTTTCTGATCTTGAATCATGATCATCTCCAAAAGCCACCTCTAAGGCTATCTTGCCCACTGGATATGCAGACTTACCAGGCACCACACCATGGAAAACAGTGTTTGACGGTTTAAGATCCTTATCTGTCAACCCCATACGACGGAAGGTATCATAATATAGAATGTTGATACTACTTCCTCCATCCATGAGTACCTTAGTGAACTTATATCCCCCAACTTGAGGGGCCACCACTAAGGCCAGATGACCCAGAATGTCAACCCGGGGCGGGTGATCCTCTCTACTCCACAAAATGGGTTGCTCAGACCAGCGCAAATACTGAGGCACCGCCGGTTCAACAGAGTTCACCACCCTCTTGTGAAGCTTCTGATCACGCTTACACAAGCTAGTGGTGAAGACATGATATTGCCCACTATTTAACTGCTTAGGATTGCTCTGATAACCCGACTGCTGTTGTTGCTGCTGGTTCCCCTGATGGTTATAAACTCCCTGGTTGCCCTGGTTGACTTGATTGCTGTGTCTGGTTTGATTGCCCTGAAATCCTGAATCGGAGCTGCCGCCTCCGTAACCCGGCCCGTGGAAACCACCTCCTAAACCGTCGGGCGGGCCATTATCGTACTGAAACATATTGGAGTTCTTGAAATCTCGCATGATATAACAATCCTTCCAAAGATGCGATGATGGCTTCTCCTTTGATCCATGCTTTGGACAGGGTTGATTTAACAGGCGCTCCAAATTGGGGCCTGAACCTCCGCCCCTCTGGGGCTGCTTGCCCTTACGGCGCTGACCATTCTCCTAAGCATTGGTGTTAGCCACAAAGTCCAAACTGTTGTCGTCCTTGCGCTTACCATTGTTCCCATGGCATGCCGGATTATGCTGCCGACCCTTGGTGTTGCCGTTCTTTTTCCCTTTCCCTGGATTGTCCTCCTCTGAGTCAGGGTCTTTGGTATTATCTGAATCGGCGTACTTAACCAAAGCGGCCATAAGCGTTGACATATCATGGCAGTGACGTTTGAGCCTTCCTAACTTCTTTTTGAGTGGCAGAAAATGGCAATTTCCCTCCAACGTTAGCACTGCGGTATATGCATTGATACGATCCGATGAATGCAAAATAGCTGAGACTCGCTTTACCCAATGGGTAGTGGACTCCCCATCCTCTTGGACACAAGCGGCCAGATCCACAATTGACATGGGCTGCTTACAAGTATCTTTGAAGTTCTAGATAAACCGGTGCTTCAATTCGGCCCATGATCCGACAGAGTTAGTTGGTAAGCTCTTCAACCAAGTACGAGTTGTTCCTTCCAACATCATGGTGAAGTATTTAGCACATACTGCTTCATCCACATCTAACATCTCCATTGCCATCTCATAGATTTCAACCCATGCCTCTGGTTGCACATTGGCGGTGTAATTGGGTACCTTACGAGGTCCTTTGAAATCCTTGGGCAGTCGCACATTATGCAAAGTTTAATCAAAATAGGCAAACAACACACGAAAAACAGAATCTGTCAAAACAGAACAGTCTGTAGCAATCTGGAGGTTTCGAATACTTCTGTAACTCCAAAAATTCTGAAAAATTAGGACGACCTAAATAATTTGTATATTGATCTACTGTAGTTGGAATTGGTATTTTCTCTCTCTCTAGTAAAAAATGAAAATTATTCTCGTGAGCGCATACTTTCTGTTTTTATCAGCAAGATCAAACAACAATCACCCAAGAAGATCCTAAAGGCTTTACTTGGCACAAACACTAATTAAAACATAAAAAACACAATCATAACATAGGCTAGATAAAATATTTATTACTAAACAGGAACAAAAAGTAAAGAGCGAAAATAAAATTAGGTTGCCTCCCAACAAGCGCTATTGCTTAACGCCCCTAGCTAGGCATAAAAGCAAGAATAGATATAGGTATTGTCATCTTTGGTATGCAATCCATAAGTGGCGCTCATAATTGATTCATAAGGCAATTTAATTTTCTTTCTAGGAAAGTGTTCCATGCCTTTCCTTAACGGAAATTGGAATCTAATATTTCCTTCTTTGATGTCAATAATTGCACCAATCGTTCTAAGGAAAAGTCTACCAAGAAAAATAGGACATGTAGGATTGCAATCTATATCAAGAACGATAAAAATCTATGGGCACATAATTCCTATTTGCAACAATAAGAACATCATTAATCCTTCCCATAGGTTTCTTAATGGTGGAATCCGCAAGGTACCAATTTAAAGAACAATCATCAAATTCACGGAAACCTAACACATCACACAAAGTTTTTGGAATCGTGGAAACACTAGCACCCAAATCACACAAAGCATAGCATTCATAATTTTTAATCTTAATTTTAATAGTAGGTTCCTACTCATCATAAAGTTTTCTAGGAATAAAAACTTCTAGTTCAAGCTTTTCTTCATAAGATTGCATTAAAGCATCAATGATATGTTTAGTAAAAGCTTTATTTTGATCATAAGCATGAGGAGAATTTAACACGGATTGCAACAAGGAAATACAATCTATCAAAGAGCAATTATCATAATTAAATTCCTTTGAATCCAAAATAGTGGGTTCATCGCTATGTAAAGTTTTGACCTCTTCAATCCCACTTTTATTAATTTTAGCATCAAGATCTAAAAACTCCGAATCATAGGGACGCCTTTTAACTAAAGTTGACTCATCTCCAGTCCTATCTTTATCAAGATTCATATTGGAAAACAAAGATTTAATAGGAGACACATCAATCACTTTTAGATCTTCATCTTTATTATCACGAAAACTAGAAGAACACGCTTTCACAAATCAATCTTCTTTAGCACGCATCCTAGCGGTTCTTTCCTTGCACTCATCAATGGAAATTCTCATGGCTTTGAGAGACTCATTGATGTCATGCTTAGGTGGAATAGATCTAAGTTTCAAAGAATCAACATCAAGAGAAATTATATCCACGTTCCTAGCCAACTCATCAATATTAAGCTTTTTTTCTTCAACCAAAGCATTGGAATTCTTTTGCGAACTCATAAATTCTTTAACACTAGTCTCAAAATCAGAGGGCATCTTATTAAAATTTCCATAAGAGTTGTTGTAGGAATTACCATAATTATTAGAGGAATTATTAGGAAACGGCCTAGAATTGAAATTTCCTCTATATGCGTTGTTACCAAAATTGTTCCTACCAACAAATTTCACATCCATAGATTCATTATTATTCTCAATCAAAGTGGATAAAGGCATATCATTAGGATCAGAAGAAACACTCTTATTAGCAAAAAAAATCATAAGTTCATCCATCTTTCCACTCAAAACATTAATCTCTTCAATCGCATGAACTTTTTTACTAGTGGATCTTTCAGTGTGCCATTGAGAATAATTAACCATAATATTATATAGGAGTTTAGTAGATTCTCCTAAAGTAATTTCCATAAAAGTGCCTCCCGCGGCCGAATCTAAAAGATTTTTAGAAGCAAAATTCAATCCGGCATAAAAAATTGTATAATCATCCATAAACTCAAACCATGCATAGGGAAATTAAGTGTCATTAATTTCATCCTCTCCCAAGCTTGTGCAACATGCTCATGATTAAGTTGCTTAAAATTCATAATATCGTTTCTAAGAGAGATAATCTAAGCGGGAGGAAAATACTTAGAGATAAAAGCATCTTTGCACTTATTCCATGAATCAATACTATTTTTAGGCAAAGAAGACAACCAAGTTTTAGCACGATCTCTAAGAGAAAACGGAAATAGCTTCAATTTAACAATATCATTATCAACATCATTCTTCTTTTTCATATCACACAAATCAACAAAGTTGTTTAGATGGGTAGCGGCATCTTCACTAGGAAGGCTAGAAAATTGATCTTTCATGACAAGATTCAACAAATCAGCATTAATTTCACAAGATTCAACATCGGTAATAGGAGCAATCGGAGTGCTAATAAAATCATTGTTTTTGGTATTGGAAAAGTCACATAATTTAGTATTATCTTGAGCCATCGTGACAAATAATCAATCCAACACGCAATCACACAAGAAGCAAGCGAAAAGAGACGAATGGAAAAAAGGACGAATAAAACGGCAAAGGTGAAGTGGGGGAGAGGAAAACGAGAGGCAAATGGCAAATAATGTAATGCGAGGGAGAAGAGTTTTGATGGGTACTTGGTATTTATTGACTTGAGCATTGATCACCCCGGCAACGACGCTAGAAATCCTTCTTGCTACCACTTGAGCATGCGTTGGTTTTCCCTTGAAGAGGAAAGGGTGATGCAGCAAAGTAGCGTAGTATTTCCCTCAGTTTTTGAGAACCAAGGTATCGATCCAGTAGGAGATAACACGCAAGTCACCTAGTACCTGCACAAACAATCAAGAACCTCGCAACCAACGCGATAAAGGGGTTGTCAATCCCTTCACGGTCACTTGCGAAAGTGAGATCTGGTAAAGATAATAAGATAAATATTTTTGGTATTTTTGTTGTATAGATTGGAAAGTAAAGATTGCAAAATAGTAAACGAGATGCGATGAAAATAAAAGAGATGCAATATAATGAGCAAGAGACCCGGGGGCCATAGGTTTCACTAGTGGCTTCTCTCATGATAGCAAGTATTACGGTGGGTGAACAAATTAATGCCGAGCAATTGATAGAAGAGCGCATAATTATGAGAATATCTAGGAAATGATTATGAACATAGGCATCACGTCCATGTTAAGTAGACCGAAACGATTCTGCATCTACTACTATTACTCCACACATCGACCACTATCCAGCATGCATCTAGAGTATTAAGTTCATACGAACGGAGTAATGCTTTAGGCAAGATGACATGATGTACAGGGATAAACTCAAGAAATATGATATAAACCCCATCTTCTTATCCTCGATGGCAACATACAATACGTGCCTTGCTACCCCTACTCTCACTGGGAAAGGACACCGCAAGACTGAACCCAAAGCTAAGAACTTCTCCCATTGCAAGAAAGATCAATCTAGTAGGCCAAACTAAACCGATAATTCGAAGAGACTTGCAAAGATATCAAATAATGCATATAAGAATTCAGAGAAGAACCAAATATTATTCATAGATAAACTTGATCATAAATCCACAATTCATCGGATCTTGGCAAACACACCGCAAAAAGTATTACATCGAATAGATCTCCAAGAACATCGAGGAGAACTTTGTATTGAGAACCAAAGAGAGAGAAGAAGCCATCTAGCTAATAACTATGGACCCAAAGGTCTGAGGTAAACTACTCACACATCATCGGAGAGGCTATGGTGTTGATGTAGAAGCCCTCCATGATCGAACCCCCCTCCGGCAGATCACCGGAAAAGGCCCCAGATGGGATCTCACGGGTACAGAAGGTTGCGGTGGTGGAAAAGTGGTTTCGTGGCTCCCCCTGATGTTTTTTGGGTATAAGAGTATATATAGGCAAAAGAAGTATTTCAGTGGAGCTCCGTGGGGCCCACGAGGGTGGGGGCGCGCCTTCTTGCCTCGTGGAAGCTTCGAGGAGTTCGAGACTTCCACTCCAAGTCTCCTGGTTTGCGTTTGTTCCAAGAAAGATCCTCGCGAAGGTTTCGTTCCGTTTGATATTCCTTTTCTACGAAACACTAAAATAGGCAAAAAAAAACAGAAATTGGCACTGGGCCTCCGGTTAATAGGTTAGTCCCAGAAATAATATAAAAGAGCATATTAAAGCCCATTAAACATCCAAAATAGATAATATAATAGCATGGAAGAATCAAAAATTATAGATATGTTGGAGACGTATTAAAAGGTTATATACGGACATCGGAATGGTTCTGATAAGGTTCGGGGATTTTTTGGAGTACGGGGAGGTTACTGGAACCCCCCGGGAAAGTTATTGGGCCTAATGGGCCATAGTGGAGGAGAGGAGGCAGGCCACAGGACGTGGGGCGTGCCCCCTTTCCCCAATCCGAATTGGACATGGGGAGGGGGCGCAACCCCCTCTTTCCTTCTCCCTCTCCCTCCTTTCCCCTTTCCCCCTCTTCGTTGGAAGGAAAGGGGGGCGAATCCTACTAGGTTTGGAGTCCTAGTAGGACTCCCCCCCTTGGCGCGCCTCCCCTTGGTCGGCCTCCTCCTCCCCCCTCCTTTATATACGTGGGCAAGGGGGCACCCTAAAGCACAACGGACAATCTCTTAGCCGTGTGCGGTTCCCCCCTCCATAGTTTAACACCTCGGTCTTATCGTCGTAGTGCTTAGGCGAAGCCCTGCGTCGGTAACTTCATCATCACCATCGCCACCCCGTCGTGCTGATGGAACTCTCCCATGACCCTCTACTGGATCAAGAGTTCGAGGGACGTCATTGTGCTGAACGTGTGTTGAACACGGAGGTGCCGTATGTTCGGTACTTGCATCAGTTGGATCATGAAGACGTTCGACTACATCAACCGCGTTACATAACGCTTACACTTTCGGTCTACGAGGGTACGTGGACACACTCTCCCCTCTCGTTGCTATGCATATCCTAGTTAGATCTTGCGTGATCGTAGGAATTTTTTCGAATTACTACGTTCCCCAACAGTGCTCCCCTCGGAGCACCCCCCAGGTGCTTCTCCATACCATTGGATGTCTTCTGGTCCAAAAAAATCCACAAAAAGTTTCGCTGCGTTTGGACTCTGTTTGTCATTGATTTCCTATGATGTAAAAAACATACAAAAAACAGCAACTGGCACTTGGCACTATTTCTATAGGTTAGTACAAAAAATGATATAAAATGACTATAAAATGATTGTAAAACATCGAAGAATGATAATATAATAGCATGGAACAATCAAAAATTATAGATATGTTGGAGACATATCAGCAGCTTTCTTCGTCGTGCGTCGGCGGGTCACGCTGGGGGGACTCACGCCTTGGCTCGGGGACGGCATTGTGCCGGAGAGGAGGAGGACGCGCACCATGGGCCAAGTCGCCCACCTGAGGCGGCGGGGGAGGCAGCGAGCGAGACGGCGCATGATATGTCCATTTTGCATCATGTTTTCTTACTGTTATTTGCAATGTTTTTATCCATAATAATGCTTTTTGGAGTAATTCTAATGTCTTTTCTCTCATAATTTGCAAAGCACACACCAAGGGGAAGAATTCTGGTAGCTGCAAATCTGGACCTGGAAAAGCTACGTCATGCCACCTATTCTACACAACTCCAAACAAGATGAAACTTCACGGAGATTTTCTATGGATTATTTAAGAATTATTGGAGCAAATAACTACCAGAGGGGGCCCACCAGGTGGGTTGTGCCCTCCTTGCCCACCTCTGGTGCCCATCTTTTGGTATATAAGTCATTTTGACCTAGAAAAACTAAAGGGAGGACTTTCCGGACGAAGTGCCACTGCCTCGAGGTGAAACTTAGGCAGGAGCACTTTTGCCCTCCGGTGGAGCGATTCCGCCGGGGGAACTTCCCTCCCGAAGGGGGAAATCATCATCGTCATCATCACCAACAACTCTACCATCTTGGGGAGGGCAATCTCCATCAACATATTCAACAACACCATCTCCTCTCAAACCCTAGTTCATCTCTTGTGTTAAATCTTGTTACCGGAACTACAGATTGGTACTTGTGGGTGACTAGTAGTGTTGATTACATCTTGTAGTTGATTACTATATGGTTTATTTGGTGGAAGATTAAATGTTCAGATCCAATATGCTATTTAATATCCCTCTGATCATGAGCATGTTTATCATTTGTGAGTAATTACCTTTGTTCTTGAGGTCACGGAAGAAATCGTGTTGCAAGTAATCATGTGAATTTGACATGTGTTTGATATTTTGATAGTATGTATGTTGTGATTCCCTTAGTAGTGTCATGTGAACGTCGACTACGTGACACTTCGCCATATTTGGGCCTAAGGGAATGCATTGTGGAGTAGCAATTAGATGATGGGTTGCGAGAGTGACAGAAGCTTAAACCCCAGTTTATGCGCTATTCTGTAAGGGGCCAATTGGATCCAAAAGTTTAATGTTATGGTTAGAATTTATTCTTAATACTTTTCTCGTAGTTCCGGATGCTTGTGGGAGGTTTAATCATAAGTAGGAGGTTTGTTCAAGTAAGAATAACACCTAAGCACCGGTCCACCCACATATCAAATTATCAAAGTAGCGAACACGAATTAAACCAACATGATGAAAGTGACTAGATGAAATTCCCGTGTACCATCAAGAATGCTTTGCTTATCATAAGAGACCGTTTGGCCTATCCTTTGCCTCAAAAGGATTCGGCTAACTTGCTGCACTTTTGTTACTACTATCGTTACTTGCTTGTTACAAATTATCTTGCTATCAAACTACTCTGCTACTTACAATTTCAGCACTTGCAGACATTACCTTACTGAAAACTACTTGTCATTTCCTTCTGCTCCTTGTTGGGTTTGACACTCTTACTTATCGAAAAGAGCTACAATTGATCCCCTGTACTTGTGGGTCGTCAAGGCTATTTTCTGACGCCATTGCCGGGGAGTGAAGCGCCTTTGGTAAGTGGATTTTGGTAAGGAAACATATATATATAGTGTGCTAAAATTTATTGTTACTTGTTACTATATATGGAAAACAATCATTTGAGGAGTTTGTTCGGGGTATCTTCACCTCATCCGGAACCACAATTATCTACCCCTCAACCTACTGCACCTACTGAAAATATTGAATATTAAATTCCTTCGGGTATGATGGAACAACTGCTAGCTAATCCTTATGCAGGAGATGGAACCGAACATCCTGATATGCACTCGATATATGTAGAACAAATTTGTGGATTGTTTAAGCTTGCAGGTTTACCCGGGGATAAAGTTATGAAGAAGGTTTTCCCTTTATATTTTATGGGAAAAGCATTGGCATGGTATAGGCTATGCGATGATATTGGATCATGGAATTGGAATCGTTTGAAATTGGAGTTCCACCAAAAAAATATCATATGCATCTAGTTCATCGTGATCAGAATTATATATATAATTTTTGGCCTCGTGAAGGAGAAAGTATCGCTCTAGCTTGGGGGAGGCTTAAGTCAATGTTTTATTCATGCCCCAATCATGAGCTCTCAAGAGAAATTATTATTCAGAATTTTTATGCTTGGCTTTCTCGTAATGATCAAACCATGCTTGATACTTCTTGTGCTGGTTCTTTTATGAAAAAGACTATTGAATTCCGGTGGGATCTTTTGGAAAGAATTAAACGCAACTCTGAAGATTGGGAACTCGACAAAGGTAAATAGTCAGGTATTAAACTTGAGTATGATTGTGTTAAATCTTTTATGGATACCGATGCTTTTCAAAAGTTTAGCTCTAAATATGGACTTGACTCTGAGATAGTAGCCTCCTTTTGTGAATCATTTACTACTCATGTCAAACTCCCTAAAGAGAAGTGGTTTAAATATCACCCACTTATTAAAGAAGAAATTAAAGAACCGGTACCAGTTAAAGAAGAAACTATATTTTATAATGTTGATCCAGTTGTTCCTTATGCTTATATAGAGAAACCACCTTTCCCTGTTAGGATAAAGGAACATGCTGAAGTTTCAACTATAGTTAACAAGAGCTACATTAGAACACCTAAACCTGATGAACAAATTAAAGTAGAACCTAGCATTGCTATGGTTAAAGATCTCTTGGAAGAAGATATTGATGGGCATGTTATTTACTTCTGTGAAGAAGCTGCTAGAATTTCCAAACCTAATAAGAAAGATAAACATAGACATGTTGTTGGCATGCCTGCCATCTCAGTTAAAATAGGAGATCACTGTTATCATGGTTTATGGGCTATAGGTGCTAATGTGAGTGCTATTCCTTATACCTTATATCAAGAAATTATGAATGACATAGCACCCACAGAGATAGAAGAAATAGATGTTACTATTAAACTTGCTAATAAAGACACTATATCACCAATTCGGATTGTTAGAGATGTTGAGGTCTTGTGTGGGAAAATAAAATACCCTACTGATTTTCTTGTTCTTGGTTCCCACAAGATGACTTTTGTCCCATTATTTTTGGTAGACCTTTCTTGAACACCGTTAATGCTAAGATAGATTGTGAAAACAAACTATCGGTGTTAGTTTTGGTAATGAGTCTCATGAGTTTAATTTTTCCAAGTTTAGTAGAAATATTCATGAAAAAGAATTGCCTAGTAAGGATGAATTAATTGGTCTTGCTTCTATTGTTGTACCACCTACTGATCCTTTATAGCAATATTTGCTAGACCATGAGAATGATTTTCATATGCATGAAAGAAATGAAACAGCTAAAATTTTCTTTGAACAACGTCCTATGCTTAAACACAATTTGCCTATTGAAACTCTGGGAGGTCCTCCTCCATCTAAAGGTGATCCTATGTTTGAATTAAAACAATTGCTAGAAACTTTGAAATATGCTTATCTTGATGAAAAGAAGATACATCATGTTATTATTAGTGCTAACCTTTCAGAACATGAAGAAGAAAGATTATTGAAAGTTCTGAGGAAGCACCGAGATGCTATTGGATATACTCTTGATGATTTAAAGGGCATTAGTCCCACTCTATGTCAGCACAAAATCAATATGGAACCTGATGCTAAACCCGTTGTTGATCACCAACATCGATTAAATCCGAAGATGAAAGAAGTGGTAAGAACGAAAATATTAAAACTTCTGGAAGCAGGTATAATCTATCCCATAGCTGATAGTATATGGGTAATCCCTATTCATTGTGTTCCTAAGAAAGGAGGTATTAATGTTGTTCCTAATGATAAGAATGAACTTATTACGCAAAGAATTGTTATAGGCTATGGAATGGTAATAGATTTTAGAAAAATAAAGAAAGAAACTAGAAAAGATCATTACCCTGTGCCTTTTATTGATCAAATGCTTGAAAGATTATCTAAGCACACACACTTTTGCTTCCTTGATGGATATTCTGGCTTTTCAAAAATACCTGTTTCTCAACCTGATCAAGAAAAAACCACTTTTACTTGTCCCTTTGGAACATATGCTTATAGACGTATGCCTTTTGGTTTATGTAATGCACCTGCTACCTTTCAAAGATGTATGACTGCTATATTATCTAAATTTTGTGAAAAGATAGTTGAGGTTTTCATGGATGACTTTTCTGTTTATGGGAAGTCTTTTGATGACTTTTTAAGAAATCTTGATCAAGTTTTGCAATGATGTGAACAAACGAATCTTGTCTTGAATTGGGAGAAGTGCCACTTTATGGTTAATAAGGCATTGTCTTGGGTCATAAAATTTCTAAAAGAGGTATTGAAGTGGACAAAGCTAAGGTTGATGCAATTGAGAAAATGCCATGTCCTAAAGATATAAAAGGTATTCGTAGTTTCTTAGGTCATGATGGTTCTATAGGAGATTTATCAAAGACTTTTCAAAAAAGTCTAGGCCTCTTACTAGTCTCTTGCAAAAGGATATTCCTTTTGTTTTTTATGATGATTTTTTAGAAGGTTTTGAAACACTTAAGAAAGCCTTAATTTCTGCACCTATTGTTCAACCACCTGATTGGAACTTGCCTTTTGAAATTATGTGTGATGCTAGTGATTATGTTGTTGGTGCTGTTCTAGGACAAAGAGTTGATAAGAAACTTAATGTTATTCATTATGCTAGTAAAACTCCAGACAGTGCTCAAAGAATTATGCTAATACTGAAAAAGAATTCTTAGCATTTGTGTTTGCCTATGATAAATTTAGACCTTATATTGTTGATTCCAAAGTAACTGTTCACACAGACCATGCTGCTATTAAATATCTTATGGAAAAGAAAGATGCTAAACCTATACTTATTCGATGGGTTCTCTTGTTAAAAGAACTTGATTTACATATCATTGATAGAAAAGGAGCTAAGAACCCAGTTGCTGATAATTTGTCTAGGCTTGAAACTGTGCTTGATGACCCACTACCTATTGATGATAGTTTTCCTGATGAGCAGTTAGCTGCAATAAATGTTTCTCATAGTACTCCTTGGTATGCTAATTATGATAATTACATTGTTGCTAAATATTTACCACCTAGCTTTACATACCAACAAAAGAAAAAATTATTCTATGATTTAAGACATTACTTTTGGGATGACCCACATCTTTATAAAGAAGGAGTAGATGGTATTATTAGACATTGTGTACCTGAGCATGAACAGGGACAAATCCTACAGAAATGTCACTCTGAGGCTTATGTAGGGCATCATGCTAGAGATAGAAGTGCTCACAAGGTATTGCAATCTGGATTTTATTGGCCTACTCTCTTCAGGGATGCCCGTAAGTTCGTCTTATCTTGTGATGAATGTCAAAGGATAGGTAATATTGGTAAGCGTCAAGAAATGCCTATGAATTATTCACTTGCCGTTGAACCATTTGATGTTTGGGGATTTGATTACATGGGACCTTTTCCTTCCTCTAATGGGTATACTCATATTTTGGTTGTTGTTGATTATGTTACTAAATCGGTAGAAGCTATTCCAACTAGTAGTGCTGATCACAACACCTCTATTAAAATGCTTAAGGAAGTTATTTTCCCAAGGTTTGGAGTCCCTAGATATTTAATGACTGGTGGTGGTTCACACTTTATTCATGGTGCTTTTTGTAAAATGCTTGCCAAGTATGATGTTAACCATAGAATTGCATCACCTTATCATCCACAGTCTAGTGGTCAAGTTGAACTTAGCAATAGAGAAATAAAATTAATTTTGCAAAAGACTGCTAATAGGTCCAGGAAGAATTGGTCTAAGAAATTAGATGATGCACTTTGGGCTTATAGAACAGCATATAAAAATCCTATGGGTATGTCTCCTTATAAAATGGTTTATGGAAAAGCATGTCATTTGCCTCTTGAGTTGGAACATAAAGCATATTGGGCAATCAAAGAGCTCAACTATGATTTCAAACTTCTGGTGAAAAGAGGTTATTTGATATTAGCTCACTAGATGAATGGAGAGCCCAAGCTTATGAAAATGCAAAATTATTTAAAGAAAAAGTTAAAAGATGGCATGACAAAAGAATTCAAAAGCGTGAGTTTAAAGTCAAAGAATATGTTCTTTTGTACAACTCTCATTTCATATTCTTTGCGGGAAAACTCCTCTCAAAATGGGGAAGGCCCATACATCATCGAGGAGGTTTACCGGTCTGGAGCCATAAAAATGAATAATTCTGAAGGTACTAACACGAAGGTTGTCAATGGGCAACGAATAAAGCATTACATCTCAGGTACGCCTATTAATGTTGAAAGTAATATTATCCAAACTATGACACCAGAAGAACACATAAAAGAGTCCTTCCGGAACACTCCAGAATCGTGAAAATAAGGAGGTACGTGATATGGTAAGTAAACAGACTCCGAAAAATCAGCTAAAATATTTTTTTATCATTTTTGGAGTATTTTAGAATTTTGGGAATAAAGAAACTTCCAGGAAGCATCCCCTGGTGGGCACAAGACACCAGGGCGCGCCAGGCTGGCGCGCCCAGGTGGGTTGTGCCCACCTGGGACACCTTCTGTACTCTGTTTTTCTACCATATACTTGTCCTCTGAGATAAAAAAAATCTATTTATACTCCCCGAACCTATTGATCACCGCATCGCGAAGAAATCCCATGTTCTCTTTTCTTGCTATTTTCTGCATAGACCTAAAAATATGTCTTCCCAAGACTCTGAGGGAGAGAGCTATGTTGATGATCTCATCGCAAACCCCAAGTCCTATGGGGATGAGGGGCATTATAGCTGGACCTCCGAAGAAGAAGAAGATGAATCGCTTCCTCCCCAGTTCAAAAACGAGAGCATGGAGGCGTTATGCAAGAGGATAATAAAACTTGAGATAGATAATTGCGAGTTGATGATGGATAATTTTATTCTCTGTCAGAAGCTAGAGGAAGCGAAGGGCAAATCTTCTACCTTCTCACCACCACCATTACCTTCTTCTTCACCACCATCACCCTCTTCACCACCAAAGGAGAATTGAGTATTGGGTATGGGCACTCCCCTTGGCTTCCGCCAAGCTTGGGGGAGGTCCCCCAGTATTGTATCATCCCACTATCTTTATGCTTTTACTTATTTTAGTTCGATCCTTTTGCTTTAGATGAATAAAAGTTTAGTTCGATCCTTTTTCTTTGTGAGTTTGCTTAGTGATCTATCCTTGTAATCATGTGCAAGTTATATAATAAAGTTTAGTATGAGTTTTTGCTTTCTTTACTTTCATGTTGCAAATTAAAGAAAAGAAATAAGAAAGGAAACAGATAAAATAAAGGAAAGAAATAAAGAAAATATTATATACTAATCCTATGGTAGGTGATGGCACCACATAAGGAAAAGTATAAGTAGAAAAAAATATTAGAGATTGACAAACATAGCATTTGTTAATGATGCAACTCATGAAAGAATTAATAAGGGAAGAGAAGATTCACATATAAATATACTATCCTAAAAATATTTTGTGATTGTGAGCCCTCATCAAAATATTATATGCCAAAATTGTTGATGTTGGACAAGGAAGAAAACTTAATGATTTATGTTTGTTCATATTCACATAGAAGACATATTGTCATAGATCCTTTAACATGTGGTGCTTGCCCACTATCTTTGCTAGCCAAAAATTCCGCACTAAGTACAGATACTACTGGTGCATCCAAAAACCTTCAAACCCAAATCTTATTTTCAAGTGTCCACCATACCTACCTAGGGAATGAGCAAGATCCCTCAAGTAAGTTGTCACCGGTGCAAAAAGGCAATAAAAATTGCTTCTAAAAGTGTGAGATCATTTAGTGTAAGAGAAAATTGAGCGTTACACAAACTTGTTGAAGGAAATATGCCCTAGAGGCAATAATAAAGTTGTTATTTCTATTTCCTTATATCATGATAAATGTTTATTATTCATGCTAGAATTGTATTAACCGGAAACTTAGTACATGTGTGAATACATAGACAAATGGAGTGTCCCTAGTATGCCTCTACTTGACTAGCTCGTTAATCAAAGATGGTTAAGTTTACTAGCCATAGACATGTGTTGTCATTTGATGAACGAGATCACATCATCAGAGAATGATGTGATGGACAAGACCCATCCGTTAGCTTAGCATAATGATCGTTTAGTTTTTTTGCTATTGCTTTCTTCATAACTTATACATGTTCCTCAGACTATGAGATTATGCAACTCCCGAATACCAGAGGAACACCTTGTGTGCTACCAAATGTCACAACGTAATTGGGTGATTATAAAGATGCTTTATAGGTGTCTCCGACGGTGTTTGTTGAGTTGACATAGATCGATATTAGGATTTGTCACTCCGTATATCGGAAAGGTATCTCTGGGCCCTCTTGGTAATGCACATCACTATGAGCCTTGCAAGCAATGTGTCTAATGAGTTAGCCACAGAATGATGCATTACGGAACGAGTAAAGAGACATGTCGGTGACGAGATTGAACTAGGTATGATGATACCGACGATTGAAACTCGGGCAAGTAACATACCGATGACAAAGGGAACAACGTATGTTGTTATGCGGTTTGACCGATAAAGATCTTCATAGAATATGTAGAAACCAATATGAGCATCCAGGTTCTGCTATTGGTTATTGACCGGAGATATGTCTCGGTCATGTCTACGTAGTTCTCGAACCCGTAGGATCCGCACGCTTAACATTCAATGACGATTTGTATTATGAGTTTCGTGTTTTGATGAACTGAAGTTTGTTCGGAGTCTCGGATGAGATCACAGGCATGACGAGGAGTCTCAAAATGGTCGAGACATAAATATTCATATATTGGAAGGTTACATTCAGACACTGGAATGGTTCGAGTCATTTCGGATAAGTTTTGGAGTACCGGGGGTTACCGGACCCCCCCCCCATCGGGAAGTTCATGGGCCTTCATGGGCCCTAGTGGAAAGGAGAGGAGGGCTACAAGGGAGCCCCCCCCCCCGGCCAGTCTGAATTGGACTAGGGAGGGGGCGGCACCCCCTCTTTCCTTCTCCCCTCTTCCTCCTTCCCTCCTTCTCCCTCTCTTGGATGGAAGGGGACTCCAACTAGGATTGGGAATCCTAGTTGGACTCCCCATGGCGCGCGCCCCCTCTAGGCCGTCCTCCTCCTCCTCCCCCCCTTTATATACATGGGAGGGGGCACCCCAAAGGACACACAAGTTTCTCTTAGCCGTGTGCGGTGCCCCCCTCCACAGTTACACACCTCGGTCATATCGTTGTAGTGCTTAGGCGATGCCCTGCGTCGGTAACTTCATCATCACCATCACCACGCCGTCATGCTGACAGAACTCTCCCTCGGCCTCAACTGGATCAAGAGCTCGAGGGACGTCATCGAGCTGAACGTGTGCTGAACGCGGAGGTGACTTACGTTCGGTACTTGGATCGGTTGGATCGCGAAGACGTTCGACCACATCAATCACGTTACTAAACACTTCCGCTTTTGGTCTACGAGGGTACGTGGACACACTCTCCCCTCTTGTTGTTATGCATCTCCTAGATAGATCTTGCGTGATCATAGGAATTTTTTTGAAATACTGCGTTCCCCAACAGTGGCATCCAAGCCAGGTCTATGCGTAGATGTTATGTGCACGAGTAGAACACAAAGAGGTGTGGGCGATAACAGTCATAATGTTTACCAGCAATGTCTTACTTTGATTCGGCAGTATTTTTGGATGAAGCGGCCCAGACCGACATTACATGACCGTGTTCATGAGACTGGTTCTACCGACGTGCTTCGCACACAGGTGGCTAGTGGGTGTCTGTTTCTCCAGCTTTAGTTGAATCGAGTTTAACTACGCCCGGTCCTTGTTGAAGGTTAAAACAACACACTTGATGAAAAATCATTCTGGTTTTGATGCGTAGGTAAGAATGGTTCTTGTTAGAAGCCCATGGCAGCCACGTAAAACTTGCAACAACAAAGTAGAGGACGTCTAACTTGTTTTTGCAGGGCATGTTGTGATGTGATATGGTCAAGACGTGATAAGATATAAATTGTTGTATGAGATGATCATGTTTTGTAACAGTTATCGGCAACTGGCAGGAGCCTTATGGTTGTCGCTTTATTCTATGAAATGCAATCGCCATGTAATTGCTTTACTTTATCACTAAGCGGTAGCGATAGTCATAGAAGCAATAGTTGGCGAGACGACAATGATGCTACGATGGAGATCAAGGTGTCAAGCCGGTGACGATAGTGATCATGACGGTGCTTTGGAGATGGAGATCAAAAGGAACAAGATGATGATGGCCATATCATATCACTTAGTTTGATTGCATGTGATGTTTATCCTTTATGAATCTTATTTTGCTTAGTACGGCGGTAGAATTACAAGATGATCTCTCACTAAATTTCAAGGTACAAGTGTTCTCCCTGAGTATGCACCGTTGCTACAGTTCATCATGCCGAGACACCATGTGATGATCGAGTGTGATAAGCTCTACGTTCACATACAACGGGTGCAAGCCAGTTTTGCACAAGCAGAATACTCATGTTAAACTTGACGAGCCTAGCATATGCAGATATGGCCTTGGAACACTGAGACCGAAAGGTCGAGCATGAATCATATAGTAGATATGATCAACATACTGATGTTCACCATTGAAAACTTCTCCATCTCACGTGATGATTGGACATGGTTTAGTTGATATGGATCACGTGATCATTTAGATGACTAGAGTGATGTCTATCTAAGTGGGAGTTCTTAAGTAATATGATTAATTGAACTTTAATTTATCATGAACTTAGTACGTGATAGTATTTTGCATGTCTATGTTGTTGTAGATAAATGGATCGTGCTACTGTTCCTTTGAATTTTAATGTGTTCCTAAAGAAAGCTAAGTTGAAAGATGATGGTAGCAACTAAACGGACTGGGCCCGTAACTTGAGGATTATCCTCATTGCTGCACAGAAGAATTACGTCCTGGAAGCACCGCTAGGTGCAAAGCCCACTGCAGGAGCAACACCAGATGTTATGAACGTCTGGCAGAGCAAAGCTGATGACTACTCGATAGTTCAGTGTGCCATGCTTTACAGCTTAGAATCGGGACTTCAACTATGTTTTGAACGTCATGGAGCATATGAGATGTTCCAGGAGTTGAAGTTAATATTTCAAGCAAATGCCCGAATTGAGAGATATGAGGTCTCCAATAAGTTCTATAGCTACAAGATGGAGGAGAATAGTTCTGTCAGTGAACATATACTCAGAATGTCTGGGTACCACAACCACTTGACTCAACTAGGAGTTAATCTTCCCGATGATAGTGCCATTGACATAGTTCTTCAATCACTGCCACCAAGCTACAAAAGCTTCATGATGAACTATAATATGCAAGGGATGGATAAGACAATTCCCGAGCTCTTCGCAATGCTAAAGGCTGCGGAGGTAGAAATCAAGAAGGAGCATCAAGTGTTGATGGTCAACAAGACCACTAGTTTCCAGAAAAAGGGAAAAGGGAAGATGGGGAACTTCAAGAAGAACGGCAAGCAAGTTGCTGTTCAAGTGAAGAAGCCCAAGTCTAGACCTAAGCCTGAGACTGAGTGCTTCTACTGCAAAGGGACTGGTCACTGGAATCGGAACTGCCCTAAGTATTTGGCGGAAAAGAAGGATGGCAAAGTGAAAGGTATATTTGATATACATGTTTTTGATGTGTACCTTACTAATGCTAGTAGCGCATGGTTATTTGATACTGGTTCTGTTGCTCATATTTGCAACTCGAAACAGGGGCTACGGATTAAACGAAGATTGGCTAAGGACGAGGTGACAATGCGTGTGGGAAATGGTTCCAAAGTCGATGTGATCGCCGTCGGCACGCTACCTCTACATCTACCTTTGGGATTAGTATTAGACCTGAATAATTGTTATTTGGTGCCGGCGTTAAGCATGAACATTATATCTGGATCTTGTTTGATGCGAGATGGTTATTCATTTAAATCAGAGAATAATGGTTGTTCTATTTATATGAGTAATATCTTTTATGGCCATGCACCCTTGATGAGTGGTCTATTTTTATTGAATCTCGATAGTAGTGATACGCATATTCATATTATTGAAGCCAAAAGATACAAGTTTAATAATGATAGTGCAACTTATTTGTGGCACTGTCGTTTAGGTCATATTGGTGTAAAGCGCATGAAGAAACTCCATGCTGATGGGCTTTTGGAATCACTTGATTATGAATCACTTGATGCTTGCGAACCATGCCTCATGGGCAAGATGACTAAAACTCCATTCTACGGAACAATGGAGCGAGCAACAGACTTATTGGAAATAATACATACTAATGTATGTGGTCCGATGAGTGTTGATGCTCGCGGCGGGTATTGTTATTTTCTGACCTTCACAGATGATTTGAGCAGATATGAGTATATCTAGTTAATGAAACATAAGTTTGAAACATTTGAAAAGTTCAAAGAATTTCAGAGTGAAGTGGAAAATCATCGTAACAAGAAAATTAAGTTTCTACGATCTGATCGTGGAGGTGAATATTTGAGTTATGAGTTTGGTCTTCATTTGAAACAATGTGGAATAGTTTCACAACTCACGCCACCTGAAACACCATAGCATAATGGTGTGTTCGAATGCCGTAACCACATTTTATTAGATATGGTGCAATCTATGATGTCTCTTTCTGATTTACCGCTACCGTTTTGGGGTTATGCTTTAGAGATGGCTGCATTCACATTAAATAGGGCACCATCGAAATCCATTGATACGACACCATATGAATTGTGGTTTGGAAAGAAACCCAAGTTGTCATTTCTTAAAGTTTGGGGCTGCGATGCTTATGTGAAAGAGCTTCAACCTGGTAAGCTCGAACCCAAGTCGGAGAAATGTGTCTTCATAGGATACCCAAAGGAGACTGTTGGGTACACCTTCTATCACAGATCCGAAGACAAGATATTTGTTGCTAAGAATGGATCCTTTCTAGAGAAGGAGTTTCTCTCGAAAGAAGTGAGTGGGAGGAAAGTAGAACTTGATGAGGTAACTGTACCTTCTCCCTTATTGGAAAGTAGTTCATCACATAAATCAGTTCGAGTGATTCCTACACCAATTAGTGAGGAAGCTAATGATGATGATCATGAAACTTCTGATCAAGTTACTACCGAACCTCGTAGGTCTACCAGAGTAAGATCTGCACCAGAGTGGTACGGTAATCCTGTTCCGGAGGTCATGTTACTTGACCATGATGAACCTACGAACTATGAGGAAGCGATGATGAGCCTAGATTCCGCGAAATGGCTTGAGGCCGTGAAATCTGAGATGGGATCCATGTATGTGTTGGGGAACGCAGTAATTTCAAAAAAAATCCTACGCACATGCAAGATCATGGTGATGCATAGCAACGAGACAGGAGAGTATCATCTACGTACCCTCATAGACCGTAAGCGGAAGCATTATGACAACGCGGTTGATGTAGTCATACATCTTCAAGATCGACCAATCTAGCGCCGAAGGTACGGCACCTCCGTGATCTGCACACGTTCAGCTCGGTGACGTCCCGCGAACTCATGATCTAGTAGAGCTTCGAGGGAGAGTTTCGTCAGCACGATGGCATGATGACGGTGATGATGCTGCTACCAGAACAGGGCTTCGCCTAAGCACTGCTATAATATAACCGAGATGGATTATGGTGGAGGGGGGCACCGCACACGGCTAAAAGATCAACGATCAACTTGTGTAGAGGGGGGCACCGCACCGTATATAAAGGAGTGGAGGAGGGGGAGGGCCGACCCTCTCTATGGCGCGCCCTAGGGGAGTCCTACTCCCTCCGGGAGTAGGATTCCCCCCCCTTCCAAGTAGGAGTAGGAGAGGAAAGAAGGAGGAGAGAGGGAGGAAGGAAAGGAGGGCCGGCCCCCTCCCAATTCGGATTGGGCTTGGGGGGTGCACATCCCTCTTTTCCCTTCCCTCTCCTCTATTCCACTAAGGCCCAATAAGGCCCATATACTCCCTGGGGGTTCTAGTAACCTCCCGGTACTCCGAAAAAATGCCCGAACCACTTGGAACCATTCCGATGTCCAAATATAGGCTTCCAATATATCGATCTTTACATCTCGACCATTCTGAGACTCCTCGTCATGTCTGTGATCAAATCCGGGACTCCATACTACCTTCGGTACATCAAAACACATAAACTAAGAATATGGATCATCACCGAACATTAAGCGTGCGGACCCTACGGGTTCGAGAACTATGTAGATGATACGTCTCCAACATATCTATAATTTTTGATTGCTCCATGCGATATTATCTACTGTTTTGGACATTATTGGGATTTATTATCCACTTTTATATTATTTTTGGGACTAACCTATTAACCGGAGGCCCAGCCCAGAATTGTTGTTTTTTGCCTGTTTTAGGGTTTCGAAGAAAAGGAATATCAAACGGAGTCCAAACGGAATGAAACCTTCAAAAACGTGATTTTCTCATCAGATAAGATCCAGGAGACTTGGATCCTCCATCAAGAAAGCCACGAGGCAGTCACGAGGGTGGAGGGCACCCCCCCGCTAGGGCGTGCCCCCTGCCTCATAGGCCCCTCGAAGCTCCACCGACGTACTTCTTCCTCCTATATATATCCACGTACCCCCAAACGATCAGAGACGGAGCCAAAAACCTAATTCCACTGCCGCAACTTTCTGTATCCATGAGATCCCATCTTGGGGCCTGTTCTGGAGCTCCGCCGGAGGGGGCATCGATCATGGAGGGCTTCTACATCATCATCCAAGCCCCTCCTATGAAGTGTGAGTAGTTTACTTCAGACCTACGGGTCCATAGTTAGTAGCTAGATGGCTTCTTCTCTCTTTTTGGATCTCAATACAATGTTCTCCCCCTCTCTCATGGAGATCTATTCGATGTAATCTTCTTTTTGCGGTGTGTTTGTTGAGACCGATGAATTGTGGGTTTATGATCAAGTCTATCTATGAATAATATTTGAATCTTCTCTGAATTCTTTTATGTATGATTGGTTATCTTTGCAAGTCTCTTAGAATTATCAGTTTGCTTTGGCCTACTAGATTGGTTGTTCTTGCCATGGGAGAAGTGCTTAGCTTTGGGTTCGATCTTGTGGTGTCCTTTCCCAGTGACAGAAGGGGCAGCAAGGCACGTATTGTATCGTTGCCATCGATGATAACAAGATGGGGTTTTATCATATTGCATGAAACTATCCCTCTACATCATGTCATCTTGCTTAAGGCGTTACTCTGTTTTTAATTTAATAATCTAGATTCATGCTGGATAGCGGTTGATGAGTGGAGTAATAGTAGTAGATGCAGGCAGGAGTCGGTCTACTTGTCTCGGACGTGATGCCTATATACATGATCATACCTAGATATTCTCATAACTATGCTCAATTCTGTCAATTGCTCAATAGTAATTTGTTCACCCACCGTAGAATACTTATGCTCTTGAGAGAAGCCACTAGTGAAACCTATGGCCCCCGGGTATCTTTCTCATTATATCAATCTCCATCACTTTATTATTACTTTGCTTTTACTTTGCTTTTACTTTTCACTTTGCATCTCTATACCAAAAATACCAAAAATATTATTTATCATCTCTATCAGATCTCACTTTTGTAAGTGACCGTGAAGGGATTGACAACCCCTAAGCGCGTTGGTTGCGTTGACTATTGTTTTTGTGTAGGTACGAGGGACTCGTGCGTAGCCTCCTACTGGATTGATACCTTGGTTCTCAAAAACTGAGGGAAATACTTACGCTACTTTGTTGCATCATCATCTCCTCTTCGGGGAAATCCAACGCAGTGCTCAAGAGGTAGCAAGAAGAATTTATGGCGCCGTTGCCGGGGAGTCTGCGCAAAAGTCAACATACCAAGTACCCATCACAATCCCTATCTCCCGCATTACATTATTTGCCATTTGCCTCTCATTTTCCTCTCCCCCAAATTCACCCTTGCCGTTTTATTCACCCTCTCTCTCTCTCTATCCTCCCTCTCTTTCTCTGTTTGCCTTTTTGTTTGCTCGTGTGTTAGTTTGCTAGCTTGTCGTTATGTCAAGTCCTTTACCTTCTGCCTCTATGTCTGAAATTGGGGAAATTATTGTCGATATGGGCAATAATAATATCATGAAAAATTCTGATGCTCCTACTAAAGAACCTACCATCTTCCATACAAAAAAATTCCGTGTTGGTAGTGGTAATATTATTGGAAAAGGAGTTATTCAAGATTTCTTTACTTGTGTTGGTGCTTTACCTTCTATGGGAAGTTCTATCCTTCATAGAACTAGTAGTCTTGCGGACGCTATTGCCATGCTTGTAGTTGAACTTGAAAGACAATTCATGCACATACATCCTTCCATACAAAGGATTTTTCTGGAATTTTCTAATATTGAGCATTCTTCTGTTAAGCGTGCCGCTACTATATTTTTGGCTCATGAGTTTAGATTCATAATAAAAGAAGCCAAAGAAATCTTTGCGCATTATAGGGTGGACGCTTTCCGCCCTCCCATAGAGGTTATCCTCTTTGATCAAGAAGAAATAATGCGCTTTCAATCTCTAGACTATGTTGCTTTCAATGAAAATCTTAGAAAAAGGGTTCCTACCAATGTTTTAGTTGATAGAATTTCTGAACTTAATGACGATTTGGCTATTCGAAATAATGAACTAGGATATTCTCTTGAATATAATATCACAAAGTTCTGTCAAAAGAATGCTTATAATGATGAATTGGTTGTGCATTATGAAGGACCAAAGGAGGAACCTATACCTCCCAAGGTTGATCTTGGGGACTTTTGTCCCATTAAATTTAGCCCTTTTGATTACTTTTGCTTGCCTCAAAGAAAACTTGCTGCTGAACGTAGATAATACGAAATGAGTTTTAATAATCTATCTTACTATTATGGCAATACCTAGATCTATTCTTGCTTGTTATGCCTAGCTAGGGGCGTTAAACGATAGCGCTTGTTGGGAGGCAACCCAATTTTATTTTTATTCCTTGCTTTTTGCTCCTGTTTAGTAATAAATAAATTATTTATCTTCTGTTTTGGTTGTGTTTTTTGTGTTTAATTAGTGTTTGTGCCAAGTAGAACCGTTGGGAAGACTTGGGGAAAGTCTTGTTGAACTTGCTGTAAAAAAACAGAAACTTTAGCGCTCACGAGAACTGCTGTCATTTTTATTTGGAGAGTGCTATTTAGTTAATTCTTTTTGCAGATGATTAATAGATAAATTCCTCACTTCCAGCAATTTATTTTAGATTTTTGGGGTTCCAGATCTTGCTCTAGCTACAGATTACTATAGACTGTTCTGTTTTTGACAGATTCTGTTTTTCGTGTGTTGTTTGCTTATTTTGATGAATCTATGGCTAGTAAAATAGTTTATAATCCATAGAGAAGTTGGAATACAGTAGGTTTAACACCAATATAAATAAAGAATGAGTTCATTACAGTACCTTGATGTCACATCCCTACCTTTACCTTGACCTAGACTAGCTAGTCATGTGTGCATCATGTTTAAATTTCAATGAATTTGAATTGGGGACTGTTGAAACCCTGGCACAGATGAATCCAACTAGGTTCAAAAAAAATTATTTTCAATGAACCCAAAATTCCTTTGGAAAAGTTCATCATTTTTGAATTGTTCTAGAACCTCTGCCATAAAAATGGTGCACATTTTCCTAGGTCACTTTGGATTTTTGAATGAATTCATAAAGTATTTGAATTTGGGCATTTAATTGCAATGAATAATTAAAATGCCCAAATAATTCTGAAAGTGGTTGAGGGCTATTGGAAATATTTTCAAAAGTGCCCACAATTATTTTCAGAGTTTTTGAAAAAGGCTTAGCATTTTATTTAAGTCAAAACAATTGCAGAAAAATAGAAAACAGAACAGAAAAATAAAACAGAACACAAACTTACCTGTAGCCTACCTCGGCCCAGTTACTGTGAAGCCCATCCCACGCAGCCATCTGCCAGTCGTCGTCCTCCTCTTGACAGAAGGACGCGAGGGCGTGTGCCCACCGCGCGCCGGCACGTGCCGGCCACCTCCTGCTTACCTGCTCGCCGCTGGAGGCACCCGAGGGCGCCACGCACTCCCCTCAACCCCTTGCACCTCTCCCCTCTCTCCCAGGACTCCCTCTCCCTCCTCTGCTCGCTTCCACAGCGCCACCGAGTGCTGCCGTCGCCGCCGCTCGTCGTTGCCGCGTCCACCGGCCCTCCCTCGCCCATCCAGCGTGTCTAGAAGAACCGCCGCGGTCCGCTACGTCGTCTCGCCCGAGCCCCGAGCGCTCGCGCGCGTCGACGCGACCACCCTGACCTCGTCTTCATCGTTCGGACGCCGAGATCGCCGGCGACCTCCCGTCCTCATCAGACCCTCCCCGAGCTCACCGACCCGCTCATCGTGTTCTATGTGAGCTTCTGATCATCCTCCCCTCTCCGTTCTCTCTCTTGCACTCTGTAGCCGCCACGCCCCTCTCGCCCGACTGCGCCGCCGCCTGCACTCGCCGCCGACACGACTCCGGCGACCATTTCGTCCAGGCGTCGTGTCCAACACACTCGCTGCCTCGCGTAGCCGATGTAGGGGTCACGCACGCGCTTCCATGACCACTGCTTCTGCATCACCGCGCTCACCCGAACGCCGCCGCCGCCCCGAGCTCGTTTCCGGCGAGCTCCGGCCGTCCCCGCTGCCACCACATGCCACGCTGGATGCGGGTGAGCTCCAGCTCCCCGCAGCTACCCTCGCTGCTCGTTTGGGCGCCGGGGAAGCGATCCCGACGCGCTCCGCCGCGTCTGGACTCACCGGCGGCTAAACGCCGGCGACCGCTGACCCGTTGACCGGCGTGGGTTGACCCCACTACCCGGTTTGACCTCCCCCTCTCTCTCACTAACTTGCGAGCCCCGCCCGACTAATTACTCTAGTTAGCACTAATTAACTAGTTAGGTTAGTTACTACAGTCACTGACTAGTGGGCCCTGCCCAGTTAGTTAGGGCTAACTAACTTAGTTAGTTGACTGGGTCACTGACCAGTGGGTCCCACTGGTCAGGTTTGACCTGGTCGACGCTTGTTGACTGTCGACGTCACCCTGACGCAGTGCTGACGCAATAATGTAATTTCTGGATTAAAAACAATTCTGGAAATCCCTGAAATTGCTTTAAACTTCCAAAAATCATAGAAATTCAACCGTAGCTCAGAATGAAATAAATTATATATGAAAAATGATCAGAAAAATCCAAAGAATATGAATATGGCATTTTCATGCATGTTTGAACAACTTATGCCTACTGATCAGGTTAAATCAAACAAGGGGCATTTAAATAATCACATATGGAGTTGAATTTGAATCTCTGGTTCAAACCAACTTCATTTAATCTAGTTTTAGTTGCATTAGCTCAAATCACAAAATATTGCCATGTCATAATCATGCATCATATTGTTGCATTGCATTTATTGTGTCCCCTCTCGTTTGCCGGTGTTTGTCCCCTCTTAGTAGACGTGGTTTCGACAATGAGTTCGATGACACCGATGAAGAGCTATACTATCTTCAGAAGTGCCAGGCAAGCAAAACCCCCTTTTTCATTCCGATACAATCCCACTCTCTCCTCCTGCTCTCTTTTACTGCATTAGGACAACAACGATTCAACTGTTGCATGATGCGGTAGTTGAACCCCTTTCCCCTGCATGACCTGTCATTGCCACAGTAAATAGATGAAACCCACTAGCATGAGTAGGAATTGTTTGAGCCCTGATGTGCCTACTCATTCATGCTTGTTGTCATGCCTGCTACTGCTTAGAGTTGAGTCAAGTCTGATTCATCGGGAATGAATTGGAACATGGTGAACATGTCCTACCGTTGAGAGCTAAGTGTGTGAACACGATTTGGTAAAGGTAGCGGTGAGAGGCCATGTAGGAGTACATGGTGGGTTGTCTCATTGTAGTCGTCCTCAGGAACTGAGTTCTGTGTTTGTGACCCATGAACAGTTACTACCACACATTGGGCTCCGGGTGCTCCAAGCTCTCTCGACTTATTAATCAACCTGATCTCTGTCCAGGAGTTGCAACTAGTTTCTGGTGTTTGTAGGTAGTGTTAGTAGTCTACCAGGTGGCACCCGGTACAGGTGGGCTTGGGACAGACTAGGCACAGTGGCCCGGTGTACCAAGTGTCACCCAGATGGTGGGCTTGGGAACCCTGCTCACATCGTTTGGGGCCATGAGCGACACCCCGGCCGGATCTCCTTGCGGATGGAACCCGAATAGGCGATAAACCTGGACTAGAGACTTGTTGGTTAGTCAGGTCGTGGCCGACTCCCTCGCCAGGCTTCCGCTTGAAGGTTGCCGAGATACACGATCTGTACATGGTGGTAAGTGGCGAGAGCGTGTGTGAAGAAGTACACCCCTGCAGGGTTATCATTATCTATTCGAATAGCCGGATTCCTCGGATATGGAAACTTGGACCCCTTGCATAGTTCATAGACAAGTGAAAGTGGATACTCTAAAATGTGCAAGATAAGCGTGAGTGCTATGGATGGCGTTCTCGTAGGGAGACGGGAGCGGATCCATAGTGGTGTATTGGTATGGTGAATATGTGGACTCGTGTGTGCCACCTCAAAAGAGTTGCTTGTAGTCATAGTTTAGGTTAGCCACTGAGTCAAAGCTGGCTTGCTGCAGTCAAACTCCACCACCCCCCTTTGTAGATATTGATGCATATGTAGCTCGTTCTGATGTAAGTCTTGCTGGGTACATTTGTACTCATGTTTGCCTATTTTATGTTTTGTAGAGAGACGTCAGTCTCGCTAGTAGTTCCGTGTGGACTTCGACGTTTAGCTTGATACCTCAGCTACGGTCTTGCACCCTCAATAGGGTCTTGTAGATAGTCAGGCTTCTGAGCCTTCTTCATTTGTAGTTGTCTGTACTCAGACAAGTTAAGCTTCCGCATGTGCTTGTTGCTTGTATGCTCTGTATGTTGGGTCATGAGACCCATGTTTGTAATACTTGGCTCCTCGGAGCCTAATGAATAAATACTATGAGTCGTAGAGTCTTGTTGTGATGCCATGTTGTATTGCACATATTGAGCATATTGTGTGTATGATTGAAATGCTTGGTATGTGTGGGATCCGACAACCTAGTTGTTTATCCTTGGTAGCCTCTCTTATGGGGAAATGTAGTCTTGTGCTTCCATGAGCCATAGTAGTCCGCTATATCCCGGTTCACCGGAGTCCTGCTAGCCCAGCACTACTGCTCCGGAACACTTGACTGGCCGGCATGTGATTCACTCCGTTCCTGTGTCTGTCCCTTCGGGGAAATGTCACGCGGTGACATCCGGAGTCCTGCCTAGCCTGCTACAGCCCGGTTCACCGGAGTCCTGTTAGCCCAGTGCTATAGCCCGGATTCGCACGCTGCTGACCGACATGCTCGATGTTGATTCATGTATGCCTGTCCCCATAAGTTAGTGCCACTTTGGGTTCACGACTAGTCATGTCGGCCTGGGTTCTTTGTCATATGGATGCTAGCGACACTATCATATACGTGAGCCAAAAGGCGCAAACGGTCTCGGGCCATGGTAAGGCGACACCCGTGGGAATACCGTGCGTGAGGCCGCAAAGTGATATGAGGTGTTACCGGCTAGATCGATGTGACTTGGAATCGGGGTCCTGACACTTGAAGTGGTCTTTTGTTTTCTTTCGCTAACGGAGCTCATGAGATTTTCTACTTTAAGTTTTGTGTTGTGAAGTTTTCAAGTTTTGGGTAAATATTTGATGGGTTATGGAACAAGGAGCGGCAAGAGCCTAAGCTTGGGGATGCCCATGGCACCCCCAAGATAATCTAAGGACACCTAAAAGCCAAAGCTTGGGGATGCCTCGGAAGGCATCCCCTCTTTCGTCTACTTCTATCGGTAACTTTACTTGGAGCTATATTTTTTTTCACCACATGATATGTGTTTTGCTTGGAGCGTCTTTTATGATTTGAGTCTTTTCTTATTAGTTTACCACAATCATCCTTGTTGTACACACCTTTTGAGAGAGCCATACATAATTTGGAATTTGGTAGAATAATCTTTGTGCTTCACTTAAATCTTTTGAGTTATATAATTTTGCTCTAGTGCTTCACTTATATCTTTTAGAGCACGGTGGTGGATTTGTTTTATAGAAACTATTGATCTCTCATGCTTCACTTAGATTATTTTGAGAGTCTTAATATCATGGTAATTTGCTTAATAATAATATGCTTGGTATAGATTTGTAAAACTTTCTTTTGAGTGCGTTGAATACTGAGAAAAAATTGATGCTTGATAATTGTTTTGAGATATGAGGATGGTGATATTAGAGTCATGCTAGTTGAGTAGTTGTGAATTTGAGAAATGCTTGTGTTAAAGTTTGTGATTCCCGTAGCATGCACGTATGGTGAACCGTTATGTGATGAAGTCAGAGCATGATTTATTTATTGATTGTCTTCCTTATGAGTGGCGGTCGGGGACGAGCGATGGTCTTTTCCTACCAATCTATCCCCCTAGGAGCATGCGTGTAATACTTTGCTTTGATAACTTCTAGATTTTTGCAATAAGTATATGGGTTCTTTATGACTAATGTTGAGTCCATGGATTATACGCACTTTCCTTCCTTCCACCATTGCTAGCCTCTCTAATACCGCGCACTTTTCGCCGGTATCATACACCCACCAAATACCTTCCTCAAAACAGCCGCCATACCTACCTATCATGGCATTTCCATAGCCATTCCGAGATATATTGACATGCAACTTTCCACCGTTCCGTTCATTATGACACGCTCCATCATTGTCATATTGCTAGCATGATCATGTAGTTGACATCGTATTTGTGGCAAAGCCACCGTTCATAATTATTTCATACATGTCACTCTTGATTCATTGCATATCCCGGTACACCGCCGGAGGCCTTCATATAGAGTCATATTTTGTTCTAAGTATTGAGTTGTAATTGTTGAGTTGTAAGAAAAATAAAAAGTGTGATCATCATCATTTTTAGAGCATTGTCCCAAGTAAGGAAAGGATGATGGAGACTATGATTCCCCCACAAGTCGGGATGAGACTCCGGACAAAAAAAAGAGGCTATAAAAAAGAGAAGGCCCAAAAAAATGAGAGAAAAAGAGAGAAGGGACAATGTTACTATCCTTTTACCACACTTGTGCTTCAAAGTAGCACCATGATCTTCATGATAGAGAGTCTCTCATTCTGTCACTTCCATATACTAGTGGGAATTTTTCATTATAGAACTTGGCTTCTATATTCCAATGATGGGCTTCCTCAAAATGCCCTAGGTCTTCGTGAGCAAGCAAGTTGGATGCACACCCACTTAGTTTCTTTTGTTGAGCTTTCATATACTTATAGCTCTAGTGCATCCGTTGCATGGCAATCCCTCACTCACATTGATATCTATTGATGGGCATCTCCATAGCCCGTTGATATGCCTAGTTGATGTGAGACTATCTTCTCCCTTTTGTCTTCTCCACAACCACCATTCTATTCCACATATAGTGCTATATCCATGGCTCACGATCATGTATTGCGTGAAGATCGAAAAAGTTTTGAAAATG
Source organism: Triticum urartu (assembly GCF_003073215.2). Lineage (NCBI taxonomy): Eukaryota > Viridiplantae > Streptophyta > Magnoliopsida > Poales > Poaceae > Triticum > Triticum urartu. The sequence goes on along the minus strand of NC_053026.1, from coordinate 361,029,056 downwards.
TCAAAAGTATGAAACAATTGCTTGGCTTGTCATCGGGGTTGTGCGTGATTTAAATACTTTGTGTGGTGAAGATAGAGCATAGCCAGACTATATGATTTTGTAGGGATAGCTTTCTTTGGCCATGTTATTTTGAGAAGACATAATTGCTTTGTTAGTATGCTTGAAGTATTATTATTTTTATGTCAACATGAACTTTTGTCTTGAATCTTTCGAATCTGAATATTCATACCACAATTAAGAAGATTTACATTGAAATTATGCCAAGTAGCACTCCGCATCAAAAATTATGTTTTTATCATTTACCTACTCGAGGATGAGCAGGAATTAAGCTTGGGGATGCTTGATACGTCTCCAACGTATCTATAATTTTTTATTGCTCCATGCTATATTATCTACTGTTTTGGACATTATTGGGCTTTATTATCCACTTTTATATTATTTTTGGGACTAACCTATTAACCGGAGGCCCAGCCCAGAATTGTTGTTTTTGCCTGTTTTAGGGTTTCGAAGAAAAGGAATATCAAACGGAGTCCAAACGGAATGAAACCTTCGGAAACGTGATTTTCTCATCAGATAAGATCCAAGAGACTTGGACCCTCCGTCAAGAAAGCCACGAGGCGGTCACGAGGGTGGAGGGCGCCCCCCCTAGGGCGCGCCCCCTGCCTCGTGGGCCCCTCGAAGCTCCACCGACGTACTTCTTCCTCCTATATATATCCACGTACCCCCAAACGATCAGAGACGGAGCCAAAAACCTAATTCCACTGCCGCAACTTTCTGTATCCATGAGATCCCATCTTGGGGCCTGTTCTGGAGCTCCGCCGGAGGGGGCATCGATCATGGAGGGCTTCTACATCATCATCCAAGCCCCTCCTATGAAGTGTGAGTAGTTTACTTCAGACCTACGGGTCCATAGTTAGTAGCTAGATGGCTTCTTCTCTCTTTTTGGATCTCAATACAATGTTCTCCCCCTCTCTCGTGGAGATCTATTCGATGTAATCTTCTTTTTGCGGTGTGTTTGTTGAGACCGATGAATTGTGGGTTTATGATCAAGTCTATCTATGAATAATATTTGAATCTTCTCTGAATTCTTTTATGTATGATTGGTTATCTTTGCAAGTCTCTTCGAATTATCAATTTGGTTTGGCCTACTAGATTGGTTGTTCTTGCCATGGGAGAAGTGCTTAGCTTTGGGTTCGATCTTGCGGTGTCCTTTCCGAGTGACAGAAGGGGCAGCAAGGCACGTATTGTATCGTTGCCATCAAGGATAACAAGATGGGGTTTTTACCATATTGCATGAAACTATCCCTCTACATCATGTCATCTTGCTTAAGGCGTTACTCTGTTTTTAACTTAATACTCTAGATGCATGCTGGATAGCGGTCGATGAGTGGAGTAATAGTAGTAGATGCCGGCAGGAGTCGGTCTACTTGTCTCGGACGTGATGCCTATATACATGATCGTACCTAGATATTCTCATAACTATGCTCAATTCTGTCAATTGCTCAACAGTAATTTGTTCACCCACCGTAGAATACTTATGCTCTTGAGAGAAGCCACTAGTGAAACCTATGGCCCCCGGGTCTCTTTCTCATTATATCAATCTCCATCACTTTATTATTGCTTTGCTTTTACTTTGCTTTTACTTTTCACTTTGCATCTCTATACCAAAAATACCAAAAATATTATTTATCATCTCTATCAAATCTCACTTTCGTAAGTGACCGTGATGGGGTTGACAACCCCTAAGCGTGTTGGTTGCGTTGAGCTATTGTTTTTGTGTAGGTACGAGGGACTCATGCGTAGCCTCCTACTGGATTGATACCTTGGTTCTCAAAAACTGAGGGAAATACTTACACTACTTTGCTGCATCATCCTCTCCTCTTCGGGGAAATCCAACGCAGTGCTCAAGAGGTAGCAGTAGACATGACCGAGACATGTCTCCGGTCAATAACCAATAGCAGAACCTGGATGCTCATATTGGATCCTACATATTCTACGAAGATCTTTATCGGTCAAACCGCATAACGGTATACGTTGTTCCCTTTGTCATCGATATGTTACTTGCCCGGGATTCGATCGTCGGTATCTCAATACCTAGTTCAATCTTGTTACCGGCAAGTCTCTTTACTCATTCCATAATGCTACATCTCGTAACTAACTCATTAGCTACATTGCTTGCAAGGCTTATTGTGGTGTACATTACCGAGAGGGCCCAGAGATACCTCTTTGACAATCGGAGTGACAAATCCTAATCTTGATTTATGACAACTCAACAAACACCATCGGAGACACCTGTAGAGCACCTTTATAATCACCCAGTTACGTTGTGACGTTTGGTAGCACACAAAGTGTTCCTCCGGTATTCGGGAGTTGCATGATCTCATAGTCATAGGAACATGTTAGTTATGGAGAAAGCAATAGCAACAAACTAAACAATCATGGTGCTAAGCTAACAGATGGTTCAAGTCAATCACATCATTCTCTAATGATGTGATCCCGTTAATCAAATGACAACTCATGTCTATGGTTAGGAAACATAACCATCATTGATTCAACGAGCTAGTCAAGTAGAGGCAAACTAGTGACACTCTATTTGTCTATGTATTCACACATGTACTAAGTTTCCGGTTAATACAATTCTAGCATGAATAATAAACATTTATCATGATATAAGGAAATATAAATAACAACTTTATTATTGCCTCTAGGGCATATTTCCTTCAGTCTCCCACTTGCACTAGAGTCAATAATCTAGATTACCTTGCAATGATTCTAACACCCATGGAGTCTTGGTGTTGATCATGTTTTGCTCGTGAGAGAGGCTTAGTCAACGGGTCCGCAACATTCAGATCCGTATGTATCTTGCAAATCTCTATGTCTTCCTCCTTGACTTGATCGCGGATGGAATTGAAGCGTTTCTTGATGTGCTTGGTTCTCTTGTGAGATCTGGATTCCTTTGACAAGGCAATTGCTCCAGTATTGTCACAAGAGATTTTCATTGGAACCGATGCACTAGGTATAACACCTAGATCGGATATGAACTCCTTCATCCAGACTCCTTCATTTGCTGCTTCTGAAGCAGCTATGTATTCCGCTTCACACGTAGATCCCGCCATGACGCTCTGCTTCGAACTGCACCAACTTACAGCTCCTCCATTTAATAAAAACACGTATCCGGTCTGTGACTTAGAGTCATCCGGATCAGTGTCAAAGCTTGCATCGACGTAACCGTTTACGACGAGCTCTTTGTCACCTCCATATACGAGAAACATATCCTTAGTCCTTTTCTAGTATTTCAGGATGTTCTTGACCGCTATCCAGTGATCCACTCCTGGATTACTTTGGTACCTCCCTGCTAAACTTATAGCAAGGCACACATCAGGTCTAGTACACAGAATTGCATACATCATAGAGCCTATGGCTGAAGCATAGGGAACACCTTTCATTTTCTCTCTATCTTCTACAGTGGTCGGGCATTGAGTCTAACTCAACTTCACACCTTGTAATACAGGCAAGAACCCTTTCTTTGCCTGATCCATTTTGAACGTCTTCAAAACTTTATCAAGGTATGTGCTTTGTGAAAGTCCAATTAAGCGTCTTGATCTATCTCTATAGATCTTGATGCCCAATATATAAGCAGCTTCACCGAGGTCTTTCATTGAAAAATTCTTATTCAAGTATCCTTTTATGCTATTCAGAAATTCAGTATCATTTCCTATTAACAATATGTCATCTACATATAATATTAGAAATGCTACGGAGCTCCCACTCACTTTCTTGTAAATGCAGGCTTCTCCAAAAGTCTGTATAAAACCATATGCTTTGATCACACTATCAAAGCGTATATTCCAACTCCGAGAGGCTTGCACTAGTCCATACATAGATCGCTGGAGCTTGCACACTTTTTTAGCACATTTTGGATCGACAAAACCTTCTGGTTGCATCATATACAACTCTTCTTTAAGATATCCATTAAGGAATGCAGTTTTCACATCCATTTGGCAAATTTCATAATCATAAAATGCGGCAATTGCTAACATGATTCGGACGGACTTAAGCATCGCTGCGGGTGACAAGGTCTCATCGTAGTCAACTCCTTGAACTTGTCGAAAACCTTTCGCAACAAGTCGAGCTTTGTAGACAGTAACATTACCGTCAGCGTCAGTCTTCTTCTTGAAGATCCATTTATTCTCTATGGCCTGCCGATCATCGGGCAAGTCAACCAAAGTCCATACTTTGTTCTCATAAATGGATCCCATCTCAGATTTCATGGCTTCAAGCCATTTTGCGGAATCTGGGCTCATCATCGCTTCCTCATAGTTTGTAGGTTCGTCATGGTCAAGTAACATGACTTCCAGAACAGGATTACCTTACCACTCTGGTGCGGATCTTACTCTGGTTGACCTACGAGGTCAGTAGTAACTTGATCAGAAGTTTCATGATCATCATCATTAGCTTCCTCACTTACTGGTGTAGGAATCACTGGAACTGATTTCAATGATGTACTACTTTCCAATAAGGGAGAAGGTACAATTACCTCATCAAGTTCTACTTTCCTCCCACTCACTTCTTTCGAGAGAAACTCCCTCTCTAGAAAGGATCCATTCTTAACAATGAATGTCTTACCTTCGGATCTATGATAGAAGGTGTACCCAATAGTCTCCTTTGGGTATCCTATGAAGACACATTTCTCTGATTTGGGTTCGAGCTTATCAGGTTGAAGCTTTTTCACATAAGCATCGCAGCCCCAAACTTTAAGAAACGACAACTTGGGTTTCTTGTCAAACCACAGTTCATAAGATGTTGTCTCAACGGATTTAGATGGTGCCCTATTTAACGTGAATGCGGTAGTCTCTAAAGCGTAACCCGAAAATGATAGTGGTAAATTAGTGAGAGAGATCATAGATCGCACCATATCTAGTAAAGTACGATTATGACATTCGGACACACCACTACGTTGTGGTGTTCCAGGTGGCATGAGTTGCAAAACTATTCCACATTGTTACAAATGAAGTCCAAACTCATAACTCAAATATTCGCCTCCACGATCAAATCGTAGAAACTTGATTTTCTTGTTACGATGATTTTCCACTTCACTCTGAAATTCTTTGAACCTTTCAAATGTTTCGGACTTATGTTTCATTAAGTAGATATACCCATATCTGCTCAAATCATCTGTGAAGGTGAGAAAATGATGATATCTGCCGCGAGCTTCAATGTTCATTGGACCACACACATCAATATGTATGATTTCCAATAACTCTGTTGCTCGCTCCATTGTTTCGGAGAACGGAGTTTTAGTCATCTTGCCCATGAGGCATGGTTTGCAAGTACCAAGTGATTCCATAAGTCCATCAGAATGGAGTTTCTTCATGCGCTTTACACCAATATGACCTAAACGGAAGTGCCACAAATAAGTTGCACTATCATTATCAACTCTGCATCTTTTGGCTTCAATACTATGAACATGTGTATAACTACTATCAAGATTTAGTAAAAATAGACCACTCATCTGGGGTGCATGACCATAAAAGATATTACTCATATAAATAGAACAACCATTATTTTCTGATTTAAATGAATAACCGTCTCGAATCAAACAAGATCCAGATATAGTGTTCATGCTCAACGCTGGCACCAAATAACAATTATTTAGGTCTAATACTAATCCCGAAGGTAGATGTAGAGGTAGCATGCCGACGGCGATCACATCGACTTTGGAACCATTTCCCACGTGCATCGTCACCTCGTCCTTAGCCAATCTTCGCTTAATCCGTAGCCCCTGTTTTGAGTTGCAAATGTTAGCACTGAACCAGTATCAAATACCCAGGAACTACTGCGAGCATTACTAAGGTACACATCAATAACATGTATATCAAATATACCTTTCACTTTGACATCCTTCTTCTCCTCCAAATACTTGGGGTAGTCCCGCTTCCAATGACCAGTTCCTTTGCAGTAGAAACACTCAGTCTCAGGCTTAGGTCCAGACTTGGGTTTCTTCACTTGCGCAGCAACTGGCTTGCTTTTCTTCTTGAAGTTACCCTTCTTCCCTTTACCCTTTTTCTTGAGACTGGTGGTCTTGTTGACCATCAACACTTGATGTTCCTTCTTGATTTCTACCTCCGCAGCCTTTAGCATTGCGAAGAGCTCGGGAATCGTTTTATCCATCCCTTGCATATTATAGTTCATCATGAAGCTCTTGTAGCTTGGTGGCAGTGAAAGAAGAACTCTGTCAATGACACTATCATCAGGAAAATTAACTCCCGGTTGACTCAAGTGGTTGTGGTACCCAGACATTCTGAGTATATGTTCACTGACAGAACTATTCTCCTCCATCTTGCAGCTGTAGAACTTATTAGAGACTTCATATCTCTCAATCCGGGCATTTGCTTGAAATATTAACTTCAACTCTCGGAACATCTCATATGCTCCATGATGTTCAAAATGTCGTTGAAGTCCCGGTTCTAAGCCATAAAGCATGGCACATTGAACTATCGAGTAGTCATCAACTTTGCTCTGCCAGGTGTTCATAACATCTGGCGTTGCTCCTGTAGCGGGTTTGTCACCTAGCGGTGCTTCCAGGACGTAATTCTTCTGTGCAGCAATGAGGATAATCCTCAAGTTACGGACCCAGTCTGTGTAGTTGCTACCATCATCTTTCAACTTATCTTTCTCTAGGAACACATTAAAATTCAACGGAACAACAGCACGGGCCATTGCTACCTCTTGAGCACTGCGTTGGTTTTCCCTTGAAGAGGAAAGGGTGATGCAGTAGAGCAGCGTAAGTATTTCCCTCAGTTTTTGAGAACCAAGGTATCAATCCAGTAGGAGGCCACGCACGAGTCCCTCGCACCTACACAAACAAATAAACTCCTCGCAACCAACGCGATAAAGGGGTTGTCAATCCCTTCACGGTCACCTACGAGCGTGATATCTGATAGATATGATAAGATAATGTTTTTGGTGTTTTTATGATAAAGAGAAATAAAGATGCAAGTAAAATAAATGGCAAAGGAAATAACTAAGTATTGGAAGATTAATATGATGGAAAATAGACCCGGGGGCCATAGGTTTCACTAGAGGCTTCTCTCGAGAGCATAAGTATTACGATGGGTGAACAAATTACTGTTGAGCAATTGACAGAATTGAGCATAGTTATGAGAATATCTAGGTATGATCATGTATATAGGCATCACGTCCAAGACAAGTAGACCGACTCCTGCCTGCATCTACTACTATTACTCCACACATCGACCGCTATCCAGCATGCATCTAGAGTATTAAGTTCAAGAGAACAGAGTAACGCTTTAAGCAAGATGACATGATGTAGAGGGATAAACTCATGCAATATGATATAAACCCCATCTTGTTATCCTCGATGGCAACAATACAATATGTGCCTTGCTTCCCCTATTGTCACTGGGAAAGGACACCGCAAGATTGAACCCAAAGCTAAGCACTTCTCCCATTGCAATAAAGATCAATATAGTAAGCCAAACCAAACTGATAATTCGGAAAGACTTGCAAAGATAACCAATCATACATAAAATAATTCAGAGAAGATTCAAATATTGTTCATAGATAAACTTGATCATAAACCCACAATTCATCGATCTCAACAAACACACCGCAAAAGAAGATTACATCGAATAGATATCCACAAGAGAGGGGGAGAACTTTGTATTGAGATCCAAAAAGAGAGAAGAAGCCATCTGGCTAATAACTATGGACCCGTAGGTCTGAAGTAAACTACTCACACTTCATCGGAGAGGCTATGGTGTTGATGTAGAAGCCCTCCGTGATTGATACCCCCTTCGGCGGAGCTTCGGAAAAGGCCCCAAGATGGGATCTCGTGGATACAGAAAGTTACGGCGGTGGAATTAGGGTTTTGGCTCCGTATCTGGTAATTTGGGGGTACGTAGGTATATATAGGAGGAAGGAGTACGTCGGTGGAGCAACATGGGCCCCACGAGGGTGGAGGGCGCGCCTGGGGGGGTAGGCGCGACCCCCTACCTCATGCCTTCCTTGTTGATTGCTTGACGTAGGGTCCAAGTCCCGAAGGTTTCCGAAGGTTTCATTCCGTTTGGACTCCGTTTGATATTCTTTTTCTGCGAAACCCTAATAGGCAAAAAAACAGCAATTCTGGGTTGGGCCTCCAGTTAATAGGTTAGTCCCAAAAATAATATAAAAGTGTATAATAAAGCCCAATAATTTCCAAAACAGGATATAATATAGCATGGAACAATCAAAAATTATAGATACGTTGGAGACGTATCAGCCATCTATCTACAACAACATAGACATGCAAAATACTATCAGGTACTAAGTTCATGATAAATTAAAGTTCAATTAATCAAATTACTTAAGAACTCCCACTTAGATAGACATCTCTCTAATCATCTAAGTGATCACGTGATCCATATCAACTAAACCATGTCCGATCATCACGTGAGATGGAGTAGTTTTCAATGGTGAACATCACTATGTTGATCATATCTACTATATGATTCACGCTCGACCTTTCGGTCTCCAGTGTTCCGAGGCCATATCTGCATATGCTAGGCTCGTCAAGTTTAACTCGAGTATTCTGCATGTGCAAAACTGGCTTGCACCCGTTGTATGTGAACGTAGAGCTTATCACACCCGACCATCACGTGGTGTTTGGCACAACGAACTGTAGCAATGATGCATACTCAGGGGGAACACTTATACCTTGAAATTTAGTGAGAGATCATCTTATAATGCTACCGCCGAACTAAGCAAAATAAGATGCGTAAAGGATAAACATCACATGCAATCAATATAAGTGATATGATATGGCCATCATCATATTGTGCCTTTGATCTCCATCTCCAAAGCACCATCATGATCACCATCGTCACCGGCTTGACACCTTGATCTCCATCGAAGCATCATTGTCATCTCGCTAACTATTGCCTCTACGACTATCGCTACCGCTTAGTGATAAAGTAAAGCAATTACATGGCGATTGCATTTCATACAATAGAGCGACAACCATATGGCTCCTCCCAGTTGCCGATAACTGTGTTACAAAGCATGATCATCTCATACAATAAAATTTAGCATCATGTCTTGACCATATCACATCACAACATGCCCTGCAAAAACAAGTTAGACGTCCTGTACTTTGTTGTTGCAAGTTTTACGTGGCTGCTACGGGCTGAGCAAGAACCGTTCTTACCTACGCATCAAAAACCACAACGCGGTATAGTGATTGCTTTTTGATCTTCAGAAAGAACCCTGTTCATTGAATCCGATTCAACTAAAGTTGGAGAAACAGACACCCACTAGCCACCTGTGTGCAAAGCATGTCGGTAGAACCAGTCTCGCATAAGCATACGCGTAATGTCGGTCTGGGCCGCTTCATCCAACAATGCCGCCGAATCAAGAATCAACTAGTGATGGCAAGCAATATGTATATACCCACGCCCACAACTCCTTTGTGTTCTACTCGTGCATATAACATCTACGCATAAACCTGGCTCGGATGCCACTGTTGGGGAACGCAGTAATTTCAAAAAAAAAATCTACGAACACGCAAGATCATGGTGATGCATAGCAACGAGAGGGGAGAGTATCGTCTACGTACCCTCATAGACCGTAAGCGGAAGCGTTACGACAACATGGTTGATGTAGTCATACGTCTTCCTGATCGACCGATCTAGCACCGAAGGTACGACACCTCCGTGATCTGCACACGTTCAGCTCGGTGACGTCCCGCGAACTCACGATCCAGTAGAGCTTCAAGGGAGAGTTTCGTCAGCACGACGACGTGATGACGGTGATGATGATTCTACCAGAACAGGGCTTCGCCTAAGCACCGCTACGATATAACCGAGGTGGATTATGGTGGAGGGGGCACCGCACACGGCTAAAAGATCAATGATCAACTTGTGTATCTATGGGGTGCCCCCCTCCCCCATATATAAAGGAGTGGAGGAGGGGGAGGGCCGGCCCTCTCTATGGCGCGCCCTAGGGGAGTCCTACTCCCTCCGGGAGTAGGATTCCCACCCTTCCAAGTAGGAGTAGGAGAGGAAGGAAGGAGGAGAGGGGGAGGAAGGAAAGGGAGGCCGTCCCCCCTCCCAATTCGGACTGGGCTTGGGGGGCACGCCTCCCTATTTTCCCTTCCCTCTCCTCCATTCCACTAAGGCCCAATAAGGCCCATATACTCCCCCTGGGGTTCCGGTAACCTCCCGGTACTCCAGAAAAATGCCCGAACCACTCGAAACCATTCCGATGTCCAAATATAGGCTTCCAATATATCGATCTTTTACGTCTCGACCATTCCGAGACTCCTAGTCATGTCCGTGATCAAATTCGGGACTCCGAACTACCTTCGGTACATCAAAACACATAAACTCATAATACCGATCGTCACCGAATGTTAAGCGTGCGGACCCTACGGGTTCGAGAACTATGTAGACATGACCAAGACATGTCTCCAGTCAATAACCAATAGCGGAACCTGGATGCTCATATTGGCTCCTACATATTCTATGAAGATCTTTATCGGTTAAACCGCACAACGGTATACATTGTTCCCTTTGTCATCGGTATGTTACTTGCCCGAGATTCGATCATCGGTATCTCAATACCTAGTTCAATCTTGTTACCGGCAAGTCTCTTTACTCGTTCTGTAATGCTACATCCCGTAACTAACTCATTAGCTACATCGCTTGCAAGGCTTATTGTGGTGTACATTATCGAGAGGGCCCAGAGATACCTCTCCGATAATCAGAGTGACAAATTCTAATCTTGATTCATGCCAACTCAACAAACACCATCGGAGACACCTGTAGAGCACCTTTATAATCACCCAGTTACGTTGTGACGTTTGGTAGCACACAAAGTGTTCCTCCGGTATTGGGGAGTTGCATGATCTCATAGTCATAGGAACATGTATAGTTATGGAGAAAGCAATAGCAACAAACTAAACGATCATGGTGCTAAGCTAACGGATGGGTCAAGTCAATCACATCATTCTCTAATGATGTGATCCCGTTAATCAAATGACAACTCATGTCTATGGTTAGGAAACATAACCATCATTGATTCAACGAGCTAGTCAAGAAGAGGAAAACTAGTGACACTCTGTTTGTATATGTATTCACACATGTACTAAGTTTTAGGTTAATACAATTCTAGCATGAATAATAAACATTTATCATGATATAAGGAAATATAAATAACAACTTTATTATTGCCTCTAGGGCATATTTCCTTCAATATGAGAACAAAGTATGGACTTTGGTTGACTTGCCCGATGATTGGCAAGCAATAGAGAATAAATGGATCTTCAAGAAGAAGACTGACGCTGACGGTAATGTTACTGTCTACAAAGCTCAACTTGTTGCGAAAGGTTTTCGACAAGTTCAAGGAGTTGACTATGATGAGACCTTCTCACCCGTAGCAATGCTTAAGTCTGTCTGAATCATGTTAGCAATTTCCACATTTTATAATTATGAAATTTGGCAAATGGATGTCAAAACTGCATTCCTTAATGGATATCTTAAAGAAGAGTTGTATATGATGCAACCAGAAGGTTTTGTCGATCCAAAAGGTGCTAACAAAGTGTGCAAGCTCCACCGATCCATTTATGGACTGGTGCAAGCCTCTCGCAGTTGGAATATATGCTTTGATAGTGTGATCAAAGCATATGGTTTTATACAGACTTTTGGAGAAGCCTGTATTTACAAGAAAGTGAGTGGGAGGTCTGTAGCATTTCTGATATTATATGTGGATTACATAATGTTGATCGAAATGGTACTGTATTTCTGAATAGCATAAAAGGATACTTGAATAAGAATTTTTCAATGAAAGACCTCGGTGAAGCTGCTTATATATTGGGCATCAAGATCTATAGAGATAGATCAAGACGCTTAATTGGACTTTCACAAAGCACATACCTTGATAAAGTTTTGAAGAAGTTCAAAATGGATCGGTCAAAGAAAGGGTTCTTGCCTGTGTTACAAGGTGTGAAGTTGAGTCAGACTCAATGCCCGACCACTGCAAAAGATAGAGAGAAAATGAAAGTCATTCCCTATACCTCAGCCATAGGTTCTATCATGTATGCAATGTTGTGTACCAGACCTGATGTGTGCCTTGCTATTAGTTTAGCAGGGAGGTACCAAAGTAATCCAGAAGGGGGTCATTGGACAGCAGTCAAGAACATCCTAAAATACCTGAAAAGGACTAATGATATGTTTCTCGTTTATGGAGGTGACAAAGAGCTCGTTGTAAATAGTTACGTCGATGCAAGCTTTGACACTGGTCCGGATGACTCCAAGTCACAAACCGGATATGTATTTTTATTGAATGGTGGGGCTGTTAGTTGGTGCACTTCTAACCAAAGCGTCGTGGCGGGATCTACGTGTGAAGCGGAGTATATAGCTGCTTCAGGAGCAGCAAATGAAGGAGTTCATATCCGATCTTGGTGTGATACCTAGTGCATCGGGTCCAATGAAAATCTTTTGTGACAATACTAGTGCAATTGCCTTGGCAAAGGTATCCAGATTTCACAAGAAGACCAAGCACATCAAGAGATGCTTCAATTCCATTCGTGATCAAGTCAAGGAGGGAGACATAGAGATTTGCAAGATACATATGGATCTAAATGTTGCAGACTCGTTGGCTAAGCCTCTCTCACGAGCAAAACATGATCAGCACCAAGACTCCATGGGTGTTAGAATCATTACTATGTAATCTAGATTATTGACTCTAGTGCAAGTGGGAGACTGAAGGAAATATGCCCTAGAGGCAATAATAAAGTCGTTATTTATATTTCCTTATATCATGATAAATGTTTATTATTCATGCTAGAATTGTATTAACCGAAAAATTAGTACATGTGTGAATACATAGAAAAACAGAGTGTCCCTAGTATGCCTCTACTTGACTATCTCGTTAATCAAAGATGGTTAAGTTTCCTAGCCATAGACATGTGTTGTCATTTGAAGAATGGGATCACATCATTAGAGAATGATGTGATGGACAAGACCCATTCGTTAGCTTAGCATAATGATTGTTTAGTTTTTTCTGCTATTGCTTTCTTCATAACTTATACATGTTCCTCAGACTATGAGATTATGCAACTCCCGAATATCGGAGGAACACCTTGTGTGCTATCAAACGTCACAACGTAACTGGGTGATTATAAAGATGCTCTATAGGTGTATGCGATGGTGTTTGTTAAGTTGGCATAGATCGAGATTAGGATTTGTCACTCCGTATATCGGAGAGGTATCTCTAGGCCCTCTCGGTAATGCACATCACTATGAGCCTTGCAAGCAATGTGTCTAATGAGTTAGCCACGGGATGATGCATTACGGAACGAGTAAGGAGACTTGCCGGTGATGAGATTGAACTAGGTATGATGATACCGATGATCGAATCTCGAGCAAGTAACATACCGATGACAAAGGGAACAACGTATGTTGTTATGTGATTTGATCGATAAAGATCTTTGTCAGTGTCAAAACCGGCGGATCTCAGGTAGGGGTCCCGAACTGTGCGTCTAGGCCGGATGGTAACAGGAGGCAAGGGACACGAAGTTTTACCCACGTTCGGGCCCTCTCGATGGAGGTAAAACCCTACGTCCTGCTTGATTAGTATTGATGATATGGGTAGTACAAGAGTAGATCTACCACGAGATCAGAGAGGCTAAACCCTAGAAGCTAGCCTATGGTATTATTGTTGATGTGTATGTTGTCCTACGGACTAAAACCCTCCGGTTTATATAGACACCGGAGAGGGTTAGGGTTACATAGAGTCGGTTACAATGGTAGGAGATCTGAACATCCGTATCGCCAAGCTTGCCTTCCACGCCAAGGAAAGTCCCTTCCGGACACGGGACGGAGTCTTCAATCTTGTATCTTCATAGTCCAGGAGTCCGGCTGAAGGTATAGTTCGGCTATCCGAACACCCCCTAATCCAGGACTCCCTCAGTAGCCCCTGAACCAGGCTTCAATGACGACGAGTCCGGTGCGCAGATTGTCTTCGGCATTGCAAGGCGGGTTCCTCCTGCAAGTACTTCATAGAAGATTTTGAACACAAAGATAGTGTCCGGCTCTGCAAAATAAGTTTCCACATATTGCCATAGAGAGAACAATATTTACACAAATCTAATCTGCTGATGTACTCCGTAGTGTGACATCACACCACGGCCAAGCTTTTATTCAAACCGTTTTACTGTCCCATCTTAGCGCGTTATGCGAGGCGGTTTCCTTGGCACGTCTTGTTAAAGCAGAGATCGTGTCCCCTTATTCCGGGATTCTCATTAATACGGGCGTGGGTAACCCAACCGCGCCATTGATTACGGCGCTTGGAGATAAGCGAGTTTTACCAGGCTGGTGGGGACACGTAGTTGTGCCCACCCATATAAGGGGATAAGGATCCACCTTTTCACCCACGCCTTCTTCCTCCTTTGCCTATCCATTCTTGCGCACTCGAGCTCCAGCGCCCAAGTCCGCACTACCACCTCAACCTTCTCCAGTCATGTCCGGAGCGGGAGGCAAGTGGATGGTCTCCTCCATCACGGAGGGACACATCAAAAAGCTGAGGAAGGCCGGATATCTGGCTAGCGACATCGCGCACCGGCTTCCCGAAAAGGGGCAGCTCATCCCCACTCCTGGGCCCCATGAGAGGGTGGTATTCCTCCCCCATTTCCTCCGTGGACTGGGCTTCCCTCTGCATCCATTTGTCCGGGGGCTCATGTTCTACTACGGCCTGGATTTCCACGATCTGGCTCCGAACTTCGTCCTCAACATCTCGGCATTCATCGTCGTGTGTGAGGCGTTCCTCCGCATCCGCCCCCATTTCGGCCTATGGCTTAAGACTTTCAACGTCAAGCCAAAGGTGGTGCGCGGTAGCCAGGCGGAGTGCGGCGGTGCCATGGTTGGCAAGATGGCCAACGTCCTGTGGCTTGAGGGCTCCTTTGTGGAGACCCTGAAGGGGTGGCAATCATGGTGGTTTTATGTCACCGAGCCGCGCGACGCCGAATGGGTCGCACCCCCTGAGTTTCGATCCGGCCCCCCTATGCGGCTCACCTCCTGGAAGGAGACAGGCCTGTCTTGGGGTAAAAAAGGAGAGCTGACCGGACTCCAAACATGCATCCAAACCCTGGTGGACAAGAAGCTCAAGCTTGTCAACGTAGTCCAGGTTATGCTCATCCGCCTGATCCTCCCGTGTCAACAACAGGCCTTCAATCTGTGGGAGTTCGACCCGGCGCTGTTGGGGAACCTAGCATAAATTCAAAATTTTCCTACGTGCCACCAAGATCTATCTATGGAGTCATCTAGCAATGAGGGAGGAGTGGATCTACATACCCTTGTAGATCGCACGCGGAAGCGTTCAAGAGAACGGGGTTGATGGAGTCGTACTCGTCGTGATCCAAATCACCAATGATCCTAGCGCCGAACGGACGGCACCTCCGCGTTCAACACACGTACGGAGCAGCAACGTCTCCTCCTTCTTGATCCAGCAAGGGGAGAGGAGAGGTTGATGGAGATCCAGCAGCATGACGGAGTGGTGGTGGAAGTAGCGGGATTCCAACAGGGCTTCGCCAAGCGCTGCGGGAGGAGGGAGATGTGTCATGGGAGGGAGAGGGAGGCGCCAGGGCTTAGGTCCGGCTGCCCTCCCTTCCCCCCCACTATATATAGGGCCAAGGGAGAGGGGGGGCGCAGCCTTGGCCCTTCCTCCAAGGAAGGGTGCGGCCAGGGAGGAGTCCATCCTCCCCAAGGCACCTAGGAGGTGCCTTCCCCCTTTAGGACTCTTTCTTTCCCTTATCTCTTGGCGCATGGGCCTCTTGGGGCTGGTGCCCTTGGCCCATATAGGCCAAGGCGCACGCCCCTACAGCCCATGTGGCCCCCCGGGGCAGGTGGACCCCCTTGGTGGACCCCCGGACCCCTTTCGGCACTCCCGGTACAATACCGATAATGCGCGAAACTTTTCCGGCGACCAAAACAAGACTTCCCATATATAAATCTTTACCTACGGACCATTCCGAAACTCCTCGTGACGTCCGGGATCTCATCCGGGACTCCGAAAAACTTTCGGGTTACCGCATACTAATATCTCTATAACCCTAGCGTCACCGAACCTTAAGTGTGTAGACCCTACGGGTTCGGGAGACATGCAGACATGACCGAGATGACTCTCCAGTCAATAACCAACAGCGGGATCTGGATACCCATGTTGGCTCCCACATGTTCCACGATGATCTCATCGGATGAACCACGATGTCAAGGACTTAATCAATCCCGTATACAATTCCCTTTGTCTAGCGGTACGATACTTGCCTGAGATTCGATCGTCGGTATCCCGATACCTTGTTCAATCTCGTTACCGGCAAGTCCCTTTACTCATTTCGTAATACATCATCCCGTGATCAACTCCTTGATCACATTGTGCACATTATGATGATGTCCTACCGAGTGGGCCCAGAGATACCTCTCCGTTTACACGGAGTGACAAATCCCAGTCTCGATTCGTGCCAACCCAACAGACACTTTCGGAGATACCTGCAGTGTACCTTTGTAGCCACCCAGTTACGTTGTGACGTTTGGCACACCCAAAGCACTCCTACGGTATCCGGGAGTTGCACAATCTCATGGTCTAAGGAAACGATACTTGACATTAGAAAAGCTTTAGCATACGAACTACATGATCTTGTGCTAGGCTTAGGATTGGGTCTTTGTCCATCACATCATTCTCCTAATGATGTGATCCCGTTATCAATGACATCCAATGTCCATGGTCAGGAAACCGTAACCATCTATTGATCAACGAGCTAGTCAACTAGAGGCTTACTAGGGACATGGTGTTGTCTATGTATCCACACATGTATCTGAGTTTCCTATCAATACAATTCTAGCATGGATAATAAACGATTATCATGAACAAGGAAATATAATAATAACTAATTTATTATTGCCTCTAGGGCATATTTCCAACAGTTTCCCACTTGCACTAGAGTCAATAATCCAGTTCACATCGATATGTGATTAACACTCAAGGTCACATCCCCATGTGACTAACACCCAAAGAGTTTACTAGAGTCAACAATCTAGTTCACATTACCATGTGATTAACACTCGATGAGTTCTGGGTTTGAACATGTTATGCTTGTGAGAGATGTTATAGTCAACGGGTCTGAATCTTTCAGATCCGTTTGTACTTCGCAAATCTCTATGTCATCTTGTAGATGCAGCTACTCCGCTATATTTGCTGCCATTTCAAATAACTATTCTACTTGGAGATATTCTAAATTGTTGCTCCATTATACGTATCCGGTATCTCTACTCAGAGCTATCCAGATAGGTGTTAAGCTTGCATCGACGTAACTCTTTACGTCGAACTCTTTATCACCTCCATAACCGAGAAACATATCCTTATTCCTCTAAGGATAATTTTGACCGCTATCTGGTGATCTACTCCTAGATTACCTTTGTACCCTCTTGCCAGATATGTGGCAAGGCACACATCAGGTGCGGTACTCAGCATGGAATACCGTATAGAGCCTATGACAAAAGCATAGGGGACGACCTTCGTCCTTCCTCTTTCTTCTGCCGTGGTCGAGTTTTAAGTCTTAACTTCATACCTTACAACTCAGGCAAGAACTCCTTCTTTGACTGGTCCATCTTGAACACCTTCAAGATCATGTCAAGGTATGTTCTCATTTGAAAGTACCATTAAGAATTTTGATCTATCCTTATAGATCTTGATGCTCAATGTTCAAGTAGCTTAATCCAGGCTTTCCATTGAAAAATACTTTCCAAATAACCCTATATGCTTTCCAGAAATTCTACGTCATTTCTGATCAACAATATGTCAACATATATTTATCAGAAATTCTATAGTGCTCCCACTCACTTCTTTGGAAATACAAGTTTCTCATAAACTTTGTATACACCCAAAACTTTGATCATCTTATCAAAGCATACATTCCAACTCCGAGATGCTTACTCCAGTCCTTAGAAGGATTGCTGGAGCTTTGCATACTTATTAGCATCTTTCAGGATTAACAAAACCTTCCGGTTGTATCACATACAACCTTTCCTCAAAAATCGTCGAGGAAACAATGGTTTTTGGCATCCTATCTGCAAGATTTCACAAATAATGCATTAATTGCTAATATAATTCCAACAGACTCTTAGCATCGCTACGAGTGAGAAAGTCTCATCGCAGTCAACTCCTTGAACTTGTCGGAAAACATCTTAAGTCGAGCTTTCTTAATGGTGATACCTACCATCATTGTCCGTCTTCCTTTTAAAATCCATATGTACCTAACAGCCTTACGACCATCAAGTAGTTCTCCCAAAGTCTACACTTTGTTTTCATATATGGATCCTCTCTCGGATTATATGGCCTCGAGCCATTTTGGAATCCAGGCCCACCATCGCTTCTCCATAGCTCGTAGGTTCATTGTTGTCCAGCAACATACTTCCAAGACAGGATTACGTACCACTCTGAAGTAGTACGCATCCTTGTCATCCCACGAGGTTTGGTAGTGACTTGATCTGAAGTTTCATGATCACTATCATAAGCTTCCACTTCAATTGGTGTAGGTGCCACAGGAACAACTCCTGTGCCCTGCCACACACTAGTTGAAGAGACGGTTCAATAACCTCATCAAGTCTCCACCATCCTCCCACTCAATTCTTTCGAGAGAAACTTTTCCTCGAGAAAGGACCTGATTCTAGAAACAATCCCTTATTGCTTTCGGATCTGAGACAGGAGGTATACCCAACTGTTTTGGGTGTCCTATGAAGATGCATTTATCCGCTTTGGGTTCGAGCTTATCAGCCTGAAACTTTTTCACATAAGCGTCGCAGCCCCAAACTTCTAAGAAATGACAGCTTAGGTTTCTCTAAACCATAGTTCATATGGTGTCATCTCATCGGAATTACGTGGTGCCCTATTTAAAGTGAATGTGGTTGTCTTTAATGCCTAACCCATAAACTATCATGGTAATTCGATAAGAGACATCATGGTATGCATCATATCCAATAGGGTGCAGTTATGATGTTCGGGCACACCATCACACTATGGTGTTCCAGGCTGTATTAGTTGTGAAACAATTTCCACAATGTCTTAATTCTGTGCCAAACTCGTAATTCAGATATTCATCTCTATGATCATATCATAGATATTTTATCCTCTTGTCACGACGATCTTTCAACTTCACCCTGAAATTACTTGAACCTTTCAATAATTCAGACTCATGATTCATCAAGTAAATATACTCAACATCTACTCAAATCATCTGTGAAGTAAGAACATAACGATATCCACTACATGCCTCAGCACTCATTGGATTGCACACATCAAAATGTATTACTTCCAACAAGTTGCTTTCTAGTTCCATTTTACTGAAAACGAGGCTTTCAGTCATCTTGCCCATGTGGTATGATTTGCATGTCTCAAGTGATTCAAAATCAAGTGAGTCCAAACGGTCCATTTGCATGGAGTTTCTTCATGCATATACACCAATAGACATGGTTCGCATGTCTCAAACCTTTCAAAACAAGTGAGCCCAAAGATCCATCAACATGGAGCTTCTTCATGCGTTTTATACCGATATGACTTACGTGGCAGTGCCACAAGTAGGTGGTACTATCATTACTATCTTTTGGCATGAACATGTGTATCACTATGATCGAGATTCAATAAACCATTCATTTCAGGTGTAAGACCATTGAAGGTATTATTCAAATAAACAGAGTAACCATTATTCTCTTTAAATGAATAACCGTATTGCAATAGACATAATCCAATCATGTCTATGCTCAACGCAAACACCAATCTCGATGGTAGAGGGAGCGTACGATATTTGATCAACCTTGGAAATACTTCCAACACATATCGTCATCTCACCTTTAGCTAGTCTCCGTTTATTCCGTAGCTTTTATTTCGAGTTACTAACACTTAGCAACCGAACCGGTATCTAATACCCTGGTGCTACTAGGAGTACTAGTAAAGTACACATTAACATAATACATCCAATATACTTCTATCGACCTTGCCAACCTTCTTATCTACCAAGTATCTAGGGTAATTCTGCTCCAGTGGCTGTTCCCTTTATTACAGAAGCACTTAGTCTCGGGTTTGGGTTCAACCTTGGGTTTCTTCACTAGAGCAGCAGCTGATTTGCCGTTTCATGAAGCATCCCTTTTTGCCCTTGCCCTTCTTGAAACTAGTGGTTTCACCAACCATCAACAATTGATGCTCCTTCTTGATCTCTACTTTTGTGGTATCAAACATCGTGAATATCTCAAGGATCATCATATATGTCCCTGATATATTATAGTTCATCACGAAGCTCAAGCAGCTTGGTGGTAATGACTTCGGAGAACCATCACTATTTCATCTGGAAGATCAACTCCCACTCGATTCAAGCGATTGTTGTACTCAGACAATCTGAGCACAAGTTCAACAATTGAGCTTTTCTCCCTTAGTTTGCAGGCTAAGAAAATCGTCGGAGGTCTTATACCTCTTGACGTGGGCACGAGCCTAAAATCCCAATTTCAGCCCTCGAAACATCTCATATGTTTCGCGACGTTTCAAAACGTCTTCGGTGCCTCAACTCTAAGCCGTTTAACTTAACTATCACGTAGTTATCAAAATGTGTATGTCAGATGTTCGCAACATCCATAGACAACGTTCGAGGTTTAGCACACTGAGCGGTGCATTAAGGACATAAGCCTTCTATGAAGCAATGAGGACAAACCTCAGTTTACGGACCTAGTCCGCATAATTACTACTATCAACTTTCAACTAAATTTTCTCTAGGAACATATCTAAACAGTAGAACTTAAGCGCGAGCTACGACATAATTTGCGAAGACCTTTTGACTATGTTCAGGATAATTAAGTTCATCTTGTGAACTCCCACTCAGATAGACATCCCTCTAGTCATCTAAGTGATTACATGATCCGAGTCAACTAGGCCGTGTCCGATCATCACGTGAGACGGACTAGTCATCATCGGTGAACATCTTCATGTTGATCGTATCTACCATACGACTCATGCTCGACCTTTCGGTCTCTTGTGTTCCGAGGCCATGTCTGTACATGCTAGGCTCGTCAAGTCAACCTAAGTGTTTCGCGTGTGTAAATCTGTCTTACACCCGTTGTATGTGAACGTTAGAATCTAACACCCGATCATCACGTGGTGCTTCGAAACAACGAACTGTCGCAACGGTGCACAGTTAGGGGGAACACTTTCTTGAAATTATTATGAGGGATCATCTTATTTACTACCGTCGTTCTAAGTAAACAAGATGCATAAACATGATAAACATCACATGCAATCAAATAGTGACATCATATGGCCATCATCACTTTGCTCCTCTTGATCTCCATCTTCGGGGCTCCATGATCATCATCGTCACCGGCATGACACCATGATCTGCATCATCATGATCTCTATCATCGTGTCTTCATGAAGTTGTCTCGTCAACTATTACTTCTACTACTACAGCTAACGGTTAGCAATAAAGTAAAGTAATTACATGACGTTTATGTTGACACGCAGGTCATAAATAAATTAAGACAACTCCTATGGCTCCTGCCGGTTGTCATACTCATCGACATGCAAGTCGTGATTCCTATTACAAGAACATGATCAACCTCATACATCACATATATCATTCATCACATCCTTTTGGCCATATCACATCACATAGCATACCCTGCAAAAACAAGTTAGACGTCCTCTAATTGTTGTTTGCATGTTTTACGTGGCTGCTATGGGTTTCTAGCAAGAACGTTTCTTACCTACGCAAAAACCACAACGTGATATGCCAATTGCTATTTGCCCTTCATAAGGACCCTTTTCATCGAATCCGATCCGACTAAAGTGGGAGAGACAGACACCCGCTAGCCACCTTATGCAACTACTGCATGTCAGTCGGTGGAACCAGTCTCACGTAAGAGTACGTGTAAGGTCGGTCCGGGCCGCTTCATCCCACAATGCCACCGAATCAAGATTGGACTAGTAACGGTAAGCATATTGAACAAAATCAACGCCCACAACTACTTTGTGTTCTACTCGTGCATAGAAACTACGCATAGACCTAGCTCATGATGCCACTGTTGGGGAACGTAGCATAAATTCAAAATTTTCCTACGTGTCACCAAGATCTATCTATGGAGTCATCTAGCAACGAGGGAGGAGTGGATCTACATACCCTTGTAGATCGCGCGCGGAAGCGTTCAAGAGAACGGGGTTGATGGAGTCGTACTCGTCATGATCCAAATCACCGATGATCCTAGCACCGAACGGACGGCACCTCCGCGTTCAACACACGTACGGAGTAGAGACGTCTCCTCCTTCTTGATCCAACAAGGGGGGAGGAGAGGTTGATGGAGATCCAGCAGCATGACGGCGTGGTGGTGGAAGTAGCGGGATTCCAACAGGGCTTCGCCAAGCGCTGCGGGAGGAGGAAGATGTGTCATGGGAGGGAGAGGGAGGCGCCAGGGCTTAGGTCCGGCTGCCCTCCCTTCCCCCCCACTATATATAGGGCCAAGGGAGAGGGGGGCGCAGCCTTGGCCCTTCCTCCAAGGAAGGGTGCGGCCAGGGAGGAGTCCATCCTCCCCAAGGCACCTAGGAGGTGCCTTCCCCCTTTAGGACTCTTTCTTTCCCTTATCTCTTGGCGCATGGGCCTCTTGGGGCTGGTGCCCTTGGCCCATATAGGCCAATGCGCACACCCCTACAGCCCATGTGCCCCCCCGGGGCAGGTGGACCCCCTTGGTGGACCCCCGGACCCCTTTCGGCACTCCCGGTACAATACTGATAATGCGCGAAACTTTTCCGGCGACCAAAACAAGACTTCCCATATATAAATCTTTACCTCCGGACCATTCCGGAACTCCTCGTGACGTCCGGGATCTCATCCGGGACTCCGAACAACTTTCGGGTTACCTCATACTAATATCTCTATAACCTTAGCGTCACCGAACCTTAAGTGTGTAGACCCTACGGGTTCGGGAGACATGCAGACATGACCGAGATGACTCTCCGGTCAATAACCAACAGCGGGATCTGGATACCCATGTTGGCTCCCACATGTTCCACGATGATCTCATCGGATGAACCACGATGTCAAGGACTTAATCAATCCCGTATACAATTCCCTTTGTCTAGCAGTACGATACTTGCCCGAGATTCGATCGTCGGTATCCCGATACCTTGTTCAATCTCGTTACCGGCAAGTCTCTTTACTCGTTTCGTAATACATCATCCCGTGATCAACTCCTTGATCACATTGTGCACATTATGATGATGTCCTACCGAGTGGGCCCAGAGATACCTCTCCGTTTACACGGAGTGACAAATCCCAGTCTCGATTCGTGCCAACCCAACAGACACTTTCGGAGATACCTGTAGTGTACCTTTATAGCCACCCAGTTACGTTGTGACGTTTGGCACACCCAAAGCACTCCTACGGTATCCGGGAGTTGCACAATCTCATGGTCTAAGGAAACGATACTTGACATTAGAAAAGCTTTAGCATACGAACTACATGATCTTGTGCTAGGCTTAGGATTGGGTCTTTGTCCATCACATCATTCTCCTAATGATGTGATCCCGTTATCAATGACATCCAATGTCCATGGTCAGGAAACCGTAACCATCTATTGATCAACGAGCTAGTCAACTAGAGGCTTACTAGGGACATGGTGTTGTCTATGTATCCACACATGTATCTGAGTTTCCTATCAATAAAATTCTAGCATGGATAATAAACGATTATCATGAACAAGGAAATATAATAATAACTAATTTATTATTGCCTCTAGGGCATATTTCCAACAGGCGCAGCATCAAACTCTAAACAGGCTCTTTGACACGACGTACGAAGATGCCTGGAGGATGCTTTTCAAGGGCGCCGAGGCTCCTGCATCCGCTACCGAGGATCGCGGATTCAGCGTGCAGTGTCACATGCTCGCGGTAATCAGTTTTCCATAGTTTTACTCTATGCGGGATCTAAGCTCCCTTTCCTCTGACCGAATTGGCAGGTGACGTCCGGACAGATCAACTGTCCGGCCCCTTTGCCCGAAGGCCCAGCGGACGCTCGCTTGGCGAGGCTGCTGGTTCCGGCGCCCTATGTGGTGCCGGAGAAGAAGGCCACTAAAAGGGCCACGGGGACTCGAAAGAGCGCCCGGCGCCAGGAGGTGTCGGATTCATCATCCGACGGTCCCGAAGCGCCTTCCTCTCGCGAAGATGAGGAGGAAGAAGAAGAAACCTCTCCTTCTCCAGCGGGAGGAGAGAAGAAAAGGAAGGCCGCCCTCCCTGAGGAGGCCGGAGGGTCCAAGAAGGGGAAAACCCTTCCTCCGGACTACTCCGCCGACGCCGATGACGGCGGAGATGAGTGGCAGCCCAGGGCCAAGCCCCTGGCAAAATCGTAAGTATCCGGATACCGGAGTAATTCATAGTATTCGTTTATTGCACAGCTTTCCCTTATGTCGAATTTGCTTATGCAGCCCACCCAAAGACTGGCTCGATGCGTCGTCGAGCGGCTCACTGGACTCGTCGGATGTGAACTCGCTTCCGACGGCTTCCTCCCCCCGCCCTACGGACGACACCGAGGTGTTGTCCCAATAGGTTCCATGCAGGGAGGAGGTGGTCCCGGAGGCGCCGCAAGGCGACCTCCCGGACTCCAGGAGTAAGGGGGTGAAACCCCCCAGGGCTCCAAGTTCGGCTCTAGGCCGGACACTGCTCCAGAACCTTCAAAGGTTCCGGAGTCCGGCGGGGGACCTCCTTCCAAGAGGAGCAAGTCCACCGTGCCGGCGGCCTCCGTCCAACCGGAGGCGCCGGACAATATGCTGGAGGCGCTACAAGGCGCCTCCATCGACGAGGAGCACCGCGCTATTATGAGTGCGGTGGTCCAGAAGGTTCAGTCCGCAAAAAACGGACTGACTGAAGCTTGTACTAGCCTTTTGACAGGCTTCGAGGTAAGTAAAGAAAGTGTAAATAATAGTACCGCATAGACAGTAGCCCCTGATGCTCTGTTTGGCGTTCAGGAAGAAAAGCCGAATAGAGGATCAAACAGAATTCGCAGGAGTCTAACAAAAATGAGTCGATATGCATGTGCAGGCTACCCTGCTTGCGTCCGCCGCACTGACTGCGGAAGTGGACACGCTAAAGTAGGACCTCGAAAGGTCCGAGCAAGAGCTCGAGCGTGCCAAGAAGTAGCTCGAGGACAATGAAGGTAAGAAATACCTTGGTTGAATATGTATATATAAAAAAGGTGCAATTGCAAGAAATGACAGGATTAACATGGCTATTGTAGGGGCCACATCTGAGGTGGCGACCCTTAAGCAAGCGCTGCTCGAGGCCGAGAAGAGTGCGGCCGCGAAGCGCACCGAGCGGGAGAGGTATGAGGCCGAGGTTGGCAAGGTGCGGCAAGACCTCCAGGTTCTCATGAAGAAACATGAGAGTTTGGAGCTTGACTCGAAGACGCGAGCGTCCGAGCTCACGGCGGCTATTGAAAATGCCAAGTCTGCCAAGACCGAATCCCAGAAGACCCTCCAGGAGTTGGATGAGGTGAAGAAGATAGCGGCGGGTAAGGCATTCTTTATGCAAAGTAAACACGTAAACGTGAGTTACTTGATACTTACCCAAATCCGGAGCTCTCCAGGGGCATTTGCAGATCTTCCCTGGAGTGTATCCGATGCCGCCGCATTCTATCGAGCCGAGGAGGGCAGCTCAACGGAGAAGGTGTTCTGGTCTCAGTATGCTGAGGCCGGACACCCCGTGTCCCTGAGCGACCAGCTGAAGCAACTGGTCGAGCTCCACAAGGCGGCCGAACAGGCCATGAAGGGCCTCCTAGTTTGGCTGTGGCCTGGAGAGGCTCTGCCTAGGAGCTATTTCGGGCTGGTGCGGCGGCTGGTGGAGGCCTGTCCAAGGCTCGAAGTCATCAAGCGCTCCATCTGTATTGAAGGTGCCCGTAGGGCCTTTGCCCGTGCTAAGGTGCACTGGGGCAGGCTGGATGCAGAGAAGCTTGTGAAGGACGGGCCACCAGCGGGGAAAGAGCATCGCAAGCCCAAAAATTACTATAAGGATGTTCTGAAGGGTGCCCGCCTTGTGGCGGATGAATGTACTACGGATGTAATTTTTGAGTAAAACTCGCTCGTGTTTGTCCTGTGCGCTGAAAACTTGTTCATATGCGCTGAGCAATGCTGCTTGAATTTAAAATATTACCTTCTGTGCGGCTGTTTATCAATACTGAAAGATGGCGAGTCGTCAGCTTCTGCCCCCTTGCCGCTAGTGCTGGGGTGTTCGGGGATAAACCTGGGCGCTCTTTTTCCCATATTTGGGTTCTTCGAGGGAGGCGCTCAGCCCAACGAACGAGGCAATTGGACTACAATGCGTGAACACTCTCACTTAGCCATAGAATTCTATAATTTTAAATTTCGGCGAAGCCCCTAGTATTCGGAAGACCGAGTTCGGGGCGCTATCCACGCCTTGGCCGGACAGAGCCGACTCCTCGCCCTAAGCGGCATAAGTCTTTAGGGACTCGAAAAAACCTCTCGAACAGCGACCAGCTCTCGCTTCATCATGACAGTCAGTTTTAGCTTTCTCCACTGAGGTGCTCGGCCCAGCTCAACTGGGGCACAATCGCAATGGTTCTCCTAGTGCTACCTTAGCCGATATAGCGGAACGTAAGGCACCAAAACATAGGAGCCGGGCAAACCCAACTATTGACCCAAGACATGATTCGGAGCCGATGCATATAGTGCTATAAGTTCGGGTGCCGCACTTGTGAAAGTGTTCGGACTTCTCACACCATATTGAGGGGTGCTAAAAGCCCCTGGCGTATTTTGGCCGTACCAAGCTGTACGGGTGCAACATGTCGTTAAGGAACATTTATTAAAAAGATAATGCAAAAAATAGACAAAAGCTATGCGTTGTTTAAAAATAGTTGCGATCAAAGCAGAACGATACAAGTAATGCGATAAACGAAAAGTTGGACTATTTAACATGTCTGCTCCAGGGGCAAGCTGTGGAATAGTATGCGAAACAGGTATACTGCTCGTGATAGAGACCACCTGGGATTTCCGTAATGCGGCAGGGCTTGTCTGCTTCCCTGGTCCTTGCATCGTTTGTGCGGCGATTGAACTGCCGAACAGGCCTTCCGAAGAGTAAAGTCCTGGAAGTAAGAGAAAAGTAAAAAATCGGCAGCCCCTGGTGCGGTTTAAGCTGTGTTTTGGGCGTGCCGTGATGGTGCCCCTCCCCCTATGCCCATGGTATTTCTAGAGCGTAGTTATGTGCGCGAAGTATTGGCGTCGCCTTTTTGCGAGGGTTGGGGTTGGGGCCGCATTGCTACGCCTGCTCGGAACGTGCCAGGCGGTCTTGTTGTAGGTTACTCCGGGCGCGCTTGACGGTGTCCGGAAGTTTAATGGCCGTACTGGAGAGCTGCCTGAAGAGGCTGCTTCGTACTTCCACTGCAAGGGCCGCCGTGTGCTCCTCCGTTCAGAGGGAGCGTTCGGCGTTTCCATTGACCGTAATTACTCCACGAGGGCCTGGCATCTTGAGCTTAAGGTATGCATAGTGCGGTACCGCATTGAATTTGGCAAATGCGGTTCGTCCAAGCAGTGCATGATAGCCACTGCGGAATGGAACTATGTCAAAGATCAATTCCTCGCTTCGGAAATTATCCGGGGATCCGAAGACCACTTCAAGTGTGACTGAGCCTGTACAGTTGGCCTCTACACCTGGTATTACGCCTTTAAAAGTCGTTTTAGTGGGCTTAATCCTCGAGGGATCAATGCCCATTTTTCGCATTGTATCCTGGTAAAGCAGGTTCAGGCTGCTGCCGCCGTCCATGAGGACTCTAGTGAGATGAAATCCGTCAATAATTGGGTCTAGAACCAATGCGGCAAATCCTCCATGACGGATGCTAGTGGGATGGTCTCTTCGATCAAAGGTGATCGGGCAGGAGGACCATGGGTTGAACTTTGGGGCGACTGGCTCTACCGCATATACGTCCCTTAACGCGCGCTTCCGCTCCCTTTTGGGGACGTGGGTGGCGTATATCATGTTCACCGTCCGCACTTGTGGGGGAAAACCCTTCTGTCCATTGTTGTTCGGCGGCCGGGGCTCCTCGTCGTCATCGCTATGCAGCCCCTTGTCTTCATTGTCGGCGCTTAGCTTGCCTGCCTGCTTGAACACCCAACAATCCCTATTGGTGTGATTGGCCGGCTTTTCGGGGGTGCCATGTATTTGGCACAAGCGGTCGAGTATTCGGTCCAAGCTGGACGGGCCCCTAGGATTCCTTTTGAATGGCTTCTTCCGCTGACCGGATTTAGAGCCTCTGGATCCGGCATTAACTGCCGTATCCTCAGCATTGTCGCCGTTAATGCGGCGCTTCTGCTGTTGCGACGCGACCTGCCACTAATGTCACTGGTGTCCGAACTACCAGGGTTCTTGGTCATATTGTTGCTACGAGCGAGCCAGCTGTCTTCTCTCGTGCAAAAGCGGGTCATGAGTGTCGTGAGTGCTACCATAGATTTCGGCTTTTCCTGTCCGAGGTGCCGGGCCAGCCACTCGTCACGGATATTGTGCTTGAAGGCTGCTAGGGCCTCAGCGTCCGGACAGTTGACTATTTGATTTTTCTTTGTTAGGAACCGTGTCCAGAATTGTCTGGACGATTCCTTTGGCTGCTGGATTACGTGACTTAGGTCATCGGCGTCTGGGGGTCGCACATAAGTGCCCTGGAAATTGTCGAGGAATGCGGCTTCCAGGTCCTCCCAACAACTGATTGATCCTGTTGGCAAGCTGTTGAGCCAATGCCGAGCTGGTCCTTTAAGCTTGAGTGGGAGGTATTTGATGGCGTGAAAATCGTCGCCGCGGGCCATGTGGATATGAAGGAGATAATCCTCGATCCATACCGCAGGGTCTGTTGTTCCATCATATGATTCGATGTTTACGGGTTTGAAACCCTCGGGGATTTGATGATCCATTATTTCGTCTGTAAAGCACAGTGGGTGTGCAGCGCCTCTGTACTGGGCGATATCATGACGTAGCTCCAATGAGCTTTGTCTATTGTGTTCGGCCCTGCCGAATTTTTGGCCGGCGTGACGGTTACTGTCTCGAGCCGTGGGGTGCCCACGCGATCCGTAGATCGATCGTGTTTGCCTTGCCTTGTCCTCCAACATGTCTTGTAAGTTCGGCGCATATTCCTGTGCCTTGGTACGGGGTGCAGCTTGAGTGGAGGGCCGGGAGGCCTCTCTGTCGCGGCCACAAGGTGGCCGTTCGGCCGCATCAAGTGCTTCCTCCTCTAATCGGGGTAGCAACTTGCGCTTTGGGTAACTCTTGGAGGGGCGTTCGAGTTTATGCTCTTCGGCTGCAAGGACTTCAGTCCATCTGTCAACCAGCAAATCTTGATCAGCTCTGAGTTGTTGCTGTTTTTTCTTGAGGCTTCTTGCCGTGGCCATAAGCCTGCGTTGGAAACGCTTTTGCTCAACGGGATCCTCTGGCACGACAAATTCGTCGTCGCCGAGGCTTGCCTCGTCTCCGGAGGGAGGCATATAATTATCGTCCTCGACCTCTCTGTCTGCCGCTCTCTCATGAGGGCTGGTTTCTCCATCCTCCTATGCTAAACCTTGCTGGAGGGGGTTTTCTTCGGCACTCTCCGGAGTATTATTATCTCCCGTGCTGGAATCACCGTTTTTGTGTTGGCAGGATTTTGAGCGGCGCCGCTGACGCTGGCGCTTGGGCTGTTTCTTGGAGGGGTCATCCTCCGTCGTTCCATCGCCCTCTCCCTATTTTGGGGTGTCCACCATGTATATGTCATATGACGAGGTGGCTTTCCAGGGCCTAGTAGGCGCTGGTTCTTCATCATCTCCTTCATCGGCGTCCATACCGTCGATGTCTTCGGAGTCGAAGTCGAGCATGTCTGTTAAGTCATCGACAATGGCTACAAAGTGGGTGGTGGGTGGGTTTTGAATTTCTTCATCGTCCGTACCCCAACCTTGCTGACCGTAGTCTGGCCAGGGCTCTCCTGATAAAGAGAGAGACTTTAGTGACTTCGGGATATCGCCGAAAGGCGAGTGCTGAAAGATGTCTGCGGCAGTGAACTCCATGATCGGCGCCCAATCCGATTCGACTGGCAGGGGCGCAGAGGGTTCGAAGTCCAGAGAGGAGTCCGGCTCCTTGGAGTCACGAGCCTCGCAGAGTATGGGGCTGGTGTTCGGCTCAATCGCCGTTTGGATCGCAGCCCCCGAGGTGGCGTCCAACCGCCCATCCTCGATCGGCGCAGTTGACTCCGAACTAAGGGTCGGAGCCGGTGCGGGTGCGGCCTCCAGGGCACCGTTCGGCGGCAGAGTTAGATCATGCTCGTCATGACAGTGCGGCACGCTCGGCAGTGGTTCGAATCCGTCAAAGATCAAGTCCCCGCGGATGTCAGCCGTGTAGTTTAAACTTCCGAATCTGACCTGATGGCCAGGGGCGTAGCTTTCGATCTGCTCTAGATGGCCAAGTGAATTGGCCCGCAGTGCGAAGCCGCCAAAGACGAAGATCTGTCCGGGGAGGAAGGTCTCACCCTGGACTGCATCACCATTGATGATCATAGGAGCCATCGGGCCTGATGGCGACGGCATAGAGGAACTCTCAATGAAAGCACCAATGTCGGTGTCAAAACCGGCGGATCTCGGGTAGGGGGTCCCGAACTGTGCGTCTAGGCTGGATGGTAACAGAAGGCAAGGGACACGAAGTTTTACCCAGGTTCGGGCCCTCTCGATGGAGGTAAAACCCTACGTCCTGCTTGATTAATATTGATGATATGGGTAGTACAAGAGTAGATCTACCACGATATCAGAGAGGCTAAACCCTAGAAGCTAGCCTATGGTATGATTGTTGATGTGTATGTTATCCTACGGACTAAAACCCTCCGGTTTATATAGACACCGGAGAGGGTTAGGGTTACATAGAGTCGGTTACAATGGTAGGAGATTTGAACATCCGTATCGCCAAGCTTGCCTTCCACGCCAAGTAAAGTCCCTTCCGGACACGGGACGGAGTCTTCAATCTTGTATCTTCATAGTCCAGGAGTCCGGCTGAAGGTATAGTTCGGCTATCCGAACACCCCCTAATCCAGGACTCCCTCAATCTTCATGGAATATGTAGGAACCAATATGAGCATCCAAGTTCCGCTATTGGTTATTGACCGGAGATATGTCTAGGTCATGTCTACATAGTACTTGAACCCGTAGGGTCCGCACGCTTAACGTTCAATGACGATTTGTATTGTGAGTTTCGTGTTTTGATGAACCGAAGTTTGTTCAGAGTCCCGGATGAGATCACGGATATGCCGAGGAGTCTCGAAATGGTCGAGACACAAAGATTCATATATTGGAAGGTTACATTCGTACACTGGAATGGTTCGAGTCGTTTCGGAGTACCGGGGGTTACCGGAACCCCCCCCCCCTGCGCGGAAGTTGATGGGCCTTCATGGGCCCTAGTGGAAAGGAGAGGAGGGCCACAAGGGAGGCCGCACGTCCCCCCCATGGACAGTCCGAATTGGACTAGGGAGGGGGGCGGCGCCCCCTCTTTCCTTCTCCCCTCTTCCTCCTTCCCTCCTCCCTCTCTTGGATGGAAGGGGACTCCAACTAGGATTGGGAATCCTAGTTGGACTCCCCATGGCGCACGCCCCCTCTAGGCTGGCCTCCTCCTCTTCCCCCCTTTATATATGTGGGAGGGGGCACCCCAAAGGACACACAAGTTTCTCCTAGGCGTGTGCGGTGCCCTCCTCCACGGTTACACACCTCGGTCATATCGTTGTAGTGCTTAGTCGAAGCCCTACGTCGGTAACTTCATCATCACCATCACCACGCCATCATGCTGACGGAACTCTCCCTCAGCCTCAACTGGATCAAGAGCTCGAGGGACGTCATCGAGCTGAACGTGTGCTGACGCGGAGGTGCCGTACGTTCGGTACTTGGATCAGTTGGATCGCGAAGACGTTCGATTACATCAACCGCATTACTAAATGCTTCCGCTTTCGGTCTACGAGGGTACGTGGACACACTCTCCCCTCTCATTTCTATGCATCTCTTAGATAGATCTTGCATGATCATAGGATTTTTTTGAAATATTGCGTTCACCAGCACTTGTGATGGTGAATAATAAAAGCGACAGACTGCATAATAAAGGTCGCTATCACAAGGGTCAATGTAACATGACGTTCTTTTGCACTAAGGGATTGAGCATACAAACAAATAAGCGCATGGCAACCTCTGCTTCCCTCTACGAAGGGCCTATCTTTTACTTTTATGTATTTACTTTTATGCAAGAGTCAAAGTTTTTCTCTCTATTCCTTTTATTTTTTCTCTTTTGGCAAGCATCATGTGGTGGGCACATATGTCCATTCGAATATGGGTGGCATGAGTTATTATTGTTGACATCACCCTTGAGGTGAGTATGTTGGGAGGCGAAACCATAAGCCCCTATCTTTCTACGTGTCCGGTTGAAATGTTTTGCTCATGGGTACAAGGTGAGTGTTGGCAATCATAGAAGACTATATGATGGTTGAGTATGTGGACTTGCCTAAAGGCTCCGACATGTGACCCTTCCTGAAAAGATGATGAATTGTAGTTGCAAAGTTGACTGAGAACATAGTGTGTTGGTTTCTAATAGAGTTTTTTTGCTTTATACTTTGATTGTGTGATGAACTATTACTTATTCATGAGAAGTATATGATAAAAGTCCTATGTTTAATTTTGTTGTTGTTATAATAATCAACATGATGCTTCTATGTCCGTATTTTGTTTTTATCGACACCTCTCTCTCAAAGCATGTGGACATGTTTTTTTATTTCGGTTTTCGCTTGAGGACAAGCGAGGTCTAAGCTTGGGGGAGTTGATACGTCCATTTTGCATCATGTTTTCTTACTGTTATTTACAATGTTTTTATCCATAATAATGCTTCTTGGAGTAATTCTAATGCCTTTTCTCTCATAATTTGCAAGGTACACACTAAGGGGGAGAATTCTGGCAGCTGGAAATCTGGACCTGAAAAAGCTACGTCAGGCCACCTATTCTGCACAACTCCAAACAAGCTGAAACTTCACGGAGATTTTTTATGGATTATTTAAGAATTATTGGAGCAAATAACTACCAGATGGGGCCCACCAGGTGGGCACAACCCACCTGGGCGCGCCAGGGAGCCCAGGCGCGCCCTCGTGGGTTGTGCCCTCCTCGGCCCACCTCCGGTGCCCATATGTTGGTATATAAGTCATTTTGACCTAGAAAAAATAAAGGGAGGGCTTTTGGGATGAAGCGCCGCTGCCTCGAGGCGGAACTTGGGCAGGAGCACTTTTGCCCTCCGGTGGAGCGATTCCGCCGGGGGAACTTCCCTCCCGGAGGGGGAAATCATCGTCATCATCATCACCTACAATTCTCCCATCTTGGGGAGGGCAATCTCCATCAACATCTTCAACAACACCATCTCCTCTCAAACCCTATTTCATCTCTTGTGTTCAATCTTGTTACCGGAACTATAGATTGGTACTTGTGAGTGACTAGTAGTGTTGATTACATCTTGTAGTTGATTACTACATGGTTTACTTGGTGGAAGATTATATGTTCAGATCCTATATGCTATTTAATACCCCTCTGATCATGAGCATGTTTATCATTTGTGAGTAGTTACCTTTGTTCTTGAGGTCACGGGAGAAATCATGTTGCAAGTAATCATGTGAATTTGATATGTGTTTGATATTTTGATAGTATGTATGTTGTGATTCCCTTAGTGGTGTCATGTGAACGTCGACTACATGACACTTCACCATATTTGGGCCTAAGGGAATGCATTGTGGAGTAGCAATTAGATGATGGGTTGCGAGAGTGACAGAAGCTCAAACCCCAGTTTATGCGCTATTCCGTAAGGGACCGATTGGATCCAAAAGTTTAATGTTATGGTTAGAATTTATTCTTAATACTTTTCTCGTAGTTCCGGATGCTTGTGGGAGGTTTAATCATAAGTAGGAGGTTTGTTCAAGTAAGAATAACACCTAAGCACCGGTCCACCCACATATCAAATTATCAAAGTAGCGAACACGAATTAAACCAACATGATGAAAGTGACTAGATGAAATTCCCGTGTACCCTCAAGAACGCTTTGCTTATCATAAGAGACTGTTTTGGACCGTCCTTTGCCTCAAAAGGATTGGGCTACCTTGCTGCATTTTTGTTACTAGTATCGTTACTTGCTTGTTACAAATTATCTTGCTATAAACTACTCTGCTACTTACAATCTCAGCACTTGCAGACATTACCTTACTGAAAACTACTTGTCATTTCCTTCTGCTCCTCGTTGGGTTCGACACTCTTACTTATTGAAAAGAGCTACAATTGATCCCCTATACTTGTGGGTCATCGGCGCAGGAGCCTCTCCAGCGGCGTTGACGAGCTCGGCGATGCGGTCCAGCCAGTCCTCGTAGAGGTCGTCGGCCGAGCGATAGCGCAGGAGCTCGCGCGCCATGAGCAACGCAGCCTGTGTAACACCCTGGATTTTGGCTTTTTCTTTTTCTTTTGATTTCATTTGAGTTATTGTTTTGATTTGCTTTTCCGTGGCTCTGTGATCCAAAAACTTGGGAAGATCATGTCTTCCTAGGTTTCATAGTGGCTTGTCATGCTCTAAATCATCCCAAGACCCTGTCATTTCTCATCCTAACCCAAATCCCAATATTCTTTTATTGGGAATATTCCTTTTCTATTTAAGAAATAATTCTTTTGCCCTAGGTTGTGAAGCAACCTATATTTCTGTCACTCCCAAAATTCCCAAATAATGCTCATAAATTGTTTGGGTCATATCCTCCTAAAATATGTCAAAACCTTTCCTTGGCATCATCAAAGATAATTCACAAATATTACTTTTCTCATTCTGCCCTAAGTGGCTTTTTGAGAAGGAAGTGTCATTTATCTTTGCTTGATTGACCCCAAACTTTTTGGACACCTTTTCATGTCCATATCATTGCCTCCTGTCAAAATTCAACTCAATTTTCCTAGTGAATATTACTGAGCAATTTTTCAAAGTTCCTGTCTAAGGGAATTCTTTGTGAAGGAAGTACTAGCTAGGTTAATACAATTGATTTGAAATTTTGGGTCCTTAATATGATCAAATCATCACTCTCCTCAAGATTTGGGCTCATTTCATCACTCTATGTGACCTCAGCATCAAATCTTGATTTCTGGTCGGATTTTCAGGTTGTGAAGCAACTATATTTTATATTGCTTCAGTTAAGCTGAACATTTACCAGGACAATATCCTATCCATATCAACTCTCTCCACAAATTTTTGGCTCATTTTATCTAGCCAATTTTCCTCAGCTATTTTTCTTAAATTCTGTCCAGAGAGCTGCGTTGTGAAGCAAGTACCATTTTGGTATTTCCAAATGGCATGAAACATTTACATCAGCTTCATATCACCAAATAACTCATCTTCTCCAATTTTCAGCTCATGGAAATCATTTTTGTGAGTGCTACTTCATCATTTCCAAATCTGACCAGTGGGCCACTCTCTACAGCAAGTGCACTCTAGAGAGCTCCATTTCGTCTGATATTTGGTCACCACAATTACCTTAGCTTGTTATCAAGCTAGGCCAAAGCCCAGAGTCTTTGCACTGCTCTAGATCTCACAATTCGCATCAAACAGGTTGCCGCTAAAACGTTTTGGAGCTTGGTGCTAATCTCTTCTTTGCCCCTGGGATCTTTTCTTTCTTCATTGCAACTAAAGGCACTAAGGACTATCTACTGGACATGGTCGGTCGGGCCAAAACGTGCCGCGTGCGCTAGTTCACGCGGTGACCACGGGTCATGCCAGCCAAATCTCGTGCTCTGGCACATTCTCGTCCTTGTTCCGGCCTCTTCCCTCCGCGTCTCGACGCCTCTCCTTGTCCAGGAGCACCCCCGTGCTCATTTGCATCCTCTGGTGCCCAGGACCGCCTTATCTCGTCGTCGTTCGGCCGCAAACGCCATGCCCGTGCCGCGTCCAGCCCCTGTCCTCCATTAGAGCCACGTTGGAGCTCGCCCATGATGCTCTAGTTCCCTCCCCTCGGCTATTTAAGGAGTGCCCGACCTCCTCCGCAGCTCGTGCACCCCTCCCCCTCTCTTCTAGCTCACCGGAGCTCGCTGCCAGTGCCCCAACCGCCGCGGCCATCGCCGGCCTCCTATCGATTCCGACCGCCCTAGTCCCCCTCCACTCCTCTAGGTCACACCAGGAGACCACCCCGACCCCGGCGCACCTCTCCCTCCACTCTCCCCGCCGCCGGAGCCCCTGTGGCCGCTGTCCCCTAGTCCGACCACCGCCTCCCCGCTTCTTTGTCGCCGCAAGAGCTCCGTCGCGCCGGCCCTTCCTGGTGCTGCTGCTGCGTCAGGTGGACGCGGCGCCGTCTCCCGAGCCCGCCGGTGGCCTCCTCTTGGCCGGAGGTGGCCGGAGCCGGCCATATCGCCGGCGCCCTCCCCTGCCTCGCCTCCTCTATTTCGATCAGGGGCAGGGCGAGGAGGAAGAAGACAGGGGCCAGGCAGGCCCCCTCCTCCTCGCGGACCCCACTCGTCAGCCACTGGGCGTTGACCAGCCCCGGGCCCACGCGCATTTAAGTGAAAACGTATGTGTTAGTTACGTTTTCCCCGAAGCAAAGCATATTCTGGAGCTCTTCGGCTGTAAGTGCGCTTTCTCAGTTCTGAAAACGTAACTTTACTTAGTGTGCTTTCTGTTTTAACCTCCAAGGGCCTGTTTGTGAATATTATTTTACAGATTGGTCCCTGAACTTCTTCCTTCCGTATCTCCGCGATTGTAACTCCGATCGAGGTGAAACCAACGCCCGCTTCTTCGTCTCATCGAGATCTTTCTGTTGGTGCCATTTTCACTAGGTGGTCTCACTGTGAAAATGACCTTTGTACCTTGCTTCTAACCATCCCCTTCAAGAGAGAAGTATGTCCGGCATTTCGTTTTGTGGCTTCACCGCACTTCTTCCCGGAGTCTCCGTCACCCCCAGGCAAGCCACAACAGCCACTTGCATGATAAGCATGTAGTAGCCATGGTTTCTACTTGAATATTTAATAAATGTTTGACCATTTACTGCCTGCTTATTTGCTGCTACTGTCGTTGTTTCGATTATGCTCGTGGATTCATGTCCACCTTCATGCTATGTTCTGATGCATCTTGTTATCTTGTACTACTTGCTAGTATTATTTTCTCCTGTCATGCTTGGTAGTAGTAGCACATGCTAGTGGTAGTGTTGTTCATTCTAATGCATGCTTACCGTTTGTTATCCAGTACCGTTGCATCTAGTTGGTTACATGCTTACTTGGTAGTATTCTTGTTGTGTTCTTGCATGGTATTTATTTCTGATGCTAGTGGTCATGCTATGCTCATATGTAGTGTTATGCTCATGCTCGCCAGTATGCCATGCTCGGTTTCATAAATGATCCATTATTGTTATGCATGATGATTATGTTGCACCTCCATGCTTATGATGATATCATGATCCTGCATTGTAGTTGAATCATGTTATTTTAATATGGCTCAGCTTATTACATTCAAGTTTAACCGGACTTAAATGAACTTGAACAACTGTTGGCTGAGTCATAGTGCCATCGAAATCGAGCTGACCAGTGCAAGCACACTTGCTTTATGGGGGCTCCTAACTAGGTCTATTGTCATGCCTCTCATCGGTGCCTCCATCTAGGGAAGGTTATGGGCGCGCGCTACCTTGGCCAGGTAGGCGGACATAAGCCTTGTGAGCCCGAGTTTGGCTATGTGCACATGTCCCCGTTTGGGACCGGTTTTGTCTTGCCACGACGGTGGTCGTTGGATGTCCAGAGTGGCATTGGGGCCACCCATGACTTAGCCCAAAGGGGAGTTTGTCAGAGTGGTTGGGAGAGTGTCATGGCAATAGATCAGTTTTGTCGGAACGCCGTTGGTCCACCCAAATGGGAACACGAGGCCATGGGTTCCGTGGTGTGGGTACAGTGTGCTAACCTTTGCAGAGTGTTTAATCTATTGATAGCCATGCCCGCGGATAAGGGCCCAGTTCGTAGTAGGTCACACTATAGGTCAACAGTAATAATAACATGTTTAATAATAACCCCGGTTCGATGATGAAAGAAGTTGGTTGATCTTCATGTGATCGTGAGAGGATCACAGTGGTATCGAGGATACCTAAGATGGTTGAGGTTTATGGTGTTATGCGAGAATCAAGGGTAAAGATCAAGCTCCTTGTGGTCATGTAATGATTACTACGGTATTGTTAATACCAAGCTTGATTTGATCCTGAGGTGATCGTGTGATGACCATGATGGTAAGTGATCCATGCGGTGGTTACAAGTAACCCTGAACAGAGTAAGTCGGTGCATGATATTGTTAACATGATGCATGCTAGTATCATCATATGTTCATGTCGTGCTCATCTGGTATTCTTCTAGCTGTATCATGTCCATGCCATGTTATTCTGCTAGTATCATGTTCATCATTGCTAAGTAACCTGTGATTGCCATGTTGTT
The DNA here is from genome assembly GCF_003073215.2 of Triticum urartu. NCBI lineage: Eukaryota > Viridiplantae > Streptophyta > Magnoliopsida > Poales > Poaceae > Triticum > Triticum urartu. The sequence goes on along the minus strand of NC_053026.1, from coordinate 360,990,528 downwards.
GTTTGTCTTGATTGCTTTCGTTGCTGTGAGCTTGCAAGTATATTCAATGTACTGACCTGGCGTGTCATGCCAGTTTGCAGGTCATGCCTTGTCGGATTGCTTGTTTGCCGAGGATCTTGAGTTTGCGAGCTAGGATAAACATTCCAGCCAGCGTCCCTGCGGAGTGGAGTCCATCGTCGTGGCCGTTGTTCCGCTGCTAGAATATATTCTGCCGCTATGTGTTGTTCTGTTGCTTGCATAGAGCAACCTTAGCAGGCGTAGTGTCAGCGTGCCGATGTAATCCCCTTGTGTCCATATCGATTGTAATAAAGAGCTAATTTGTTCTATGCCAAGCAGTGTCGTATTCCAGAGACTTAACTCGATCTCTGGGCTGGAATATGGGGCATTCCGGTCTCTCTGAGCCGGGGTGCCACAGCCTGCATGTTTGCCGGCCCGCGACGAGCATGGGAGGACGAAGCAGCGGCTGGAGTCAGCGACGGAGTGGCGGTGCGACCATCGCGCCGCACGGAAGGCGGCATCGATGAGTCCTACTGCTCATGGACCACGGGGCCGCTGGCGGCGTTAGCCGCAGGTGATGGGGAGCAGCGAGGGGCATCATCGCCCGCAAGCTCTATCTGAGCAACGCGGGGCGGCGAGGGATGCTCGGCGCTCAGCACGAACTCGACGAGCGTCGGCCATGAGAATTGTGGAATGGCAGAGGAACGACCAACAGGAGAGAGGCTTCTACACGCCCCTACCTGGCACGCCAAATGTCGGATTCAGGGCTCCACAGACCCAAGAAAAGGTTCGAGCTCTGGGGCGTGTGCGAAGAACTCAACCTCTCAAGCCAACCAATCGTCGCTCTCACGACCTAGCTCGATGAACGGGGAAGGAAAGAGACACGACAGTTTACCCAGGTTCGGGCTATACCTTGCGGTGTAAGACCCTACTCCTACTTTGGGGTGGATTAGTCTCGTGAGGGGCTGAGGATGAACTAGTACAGAGGAAGAACAACCTCAGGAGGTCTGTTCTTGTGTAGGTGTGAGCAAGAGAAGTCTCCCTCCCTTCTACGGTGGTGGCTAAGCTATATTTATAGTGGCCTTGGTCCTCTTCCTCCAAACAAAGGCGGGAAGGGATCCCACAATGGCCAATTTGGAAGGGGGACAAGAAGTACATCCTATCCTGACGAAAGGTGGTCTTTGCCTGCAAAGCTTCTGGTCGTGACGCCGTGGTGGGCTCGGTGATGACATTCGTCCTGGCGTCCTGGCAGTCTCGGTCTTGTTACACAGGAATGGAAACCATTTGGTGATTCCTCGAGACCCCACGCCCGCGCTGGCCTCCTTAGCACCAAATAGGAAACCTGCTGCTCTATGCCCGCTGGCGCCCGCCTGGCCTTGGTCGTCATGGCTTGTGTCACCTCGACCTCATGAGGTGAATGCTTGCATAGGAATCTCCACTCCTCAGGAGCCAGCCTAGGGAGGCCGCTCCCTCCGGAGGTCTTGGTGTCATCCGCCTCGCGAGGCTTGGCCCCTTGTGAGGGTCTTGTCTTGCCGAAGCTGAAGATGGGTCGTACCAAGCCGTCGGTGCAGCCACGCCGTCGGCCACAGGCAAGCAAGTCTGGGTACCCTGGTTCCTAGAACGCTGACAGAAGTCGCTGGACAATCCGAATGAGTTACGGTGATAAATATGCAACCGAATGCATATTTATCGATGCAACCCTTTCGGGCGGGAGACGCCTAGGTTACGCGACTTAGCATGAAAATGAAATGCACTTACATGATCAAAAGAGCGTAGGAGGTGAAGGTGGATTCGTAGCTCACCCTCGGCTGTAGAGGAAGTAGTCAAACAACAGCGGGATCACGGACCAAAAAGTTCTACCAATGATGATTCCAAGGAGATGAAATAGCACAAATCCTGCAAATTTTACCGATCGAGTCAAGAAAATTTAGGACATCACATCACATAAATAAATCATCGACACTTCAGACTATGAAAAAAACTTTGACCCCTCGACGATCCTCGACCCTCCTTCCCGACCCTCGACCCTCGACCTTCTTTTCTTTCTTTTTCTACTTTTTCTACATCTTTTTTTCATCTTCTTCTTCCTTCTTTTTCATCATCTTCTTCTACTTCTTCTTATTTTTTCATCACCTTCTTCTTCCTTCTTTTTCATCATCATCTTCTTCTTCTCCTTCTTCTTATTCTTCTTCTCCTCCTCCTCCTCCTCCTCCTCCTCCTCCTCCTCTTCTTCTTCTTCTTCTTCTTCTTCTTCTCCTCCTCCTCCTCCTCCTCTTGTTCTTCGCCTTCTTCTTCTTCTTCTCTTTCCCATTTTCTCCTCCTCCTCCTCCTATTCTTCTTATTATTATTTTCTTCTCCTCCCCCTTTTCTTCTTCTTCTTCTTCTTCTTCTTCTTCTTCTTCTTCTTCTTCTCCTCCTCCTCCTCCTCCTCTTCTTCTTCTTCTTCTTCTTCTTATTTTCTTCTCCTCCCCCTTTTCTTCTTCTCCTCCTCCTCCTCCTCTTCTTATTCTTCTTAACCTAACTAACCTAGAACTAACCTAACTATAACCTAGAACTAACCTAACTAACACTAGTAACTAACCTAACTGACAGTAGAAAAAAGAAAAAAAATAGGAGGGAGAGGCTCACCGGAGTGGGGCGGTGGGGCAGCGGGGCAGCGGGGGCTGTGGGGCGCCGGGTCATCGGGGGCTGTGGGGCGCCGGGTCATCGGGGCGGTGAGGGCGGCGGGGCGCCTCGTCGTCGGAGCGGCGGGGCGACGGGCCGCGCAGGGGCGGGTGGTGAGGCGGCGATAGTGGGGTGGTACGGCGACAGGGTGGTGGGGTGGTGCGGTGACGGGATGGTGGGGTGGGGGGCGGCGGCGATGTGCGGTCAGGGGCGGCGTGGGGTCGGGGCGACGGCGGTGGCGTGCGGTCGGGGTCGGGGGTGGTGGCGGGGTGTAGTCGGGGCGGGGGTGGCGTGGGGTCGGATCAGCGGTCGGGCGAGGCGGGGTGCGGTCGGGGGCGACGGTCGGGGGCAGCAGCGGGGTGCGGTCAAGGAGATGGAGAGAGAGAAGAGAGAGGGGCCCGAGTGGGTAACAGCCCGTTAGGTAGTGGCTAATTTTCCGTTAGCTAGCGAACAACAAAGAAACTTTGCCGTCAGCTAGCAGACGGCACAGAGGGGGGATGGGCCAGGCCCCACGCGCCGGCCTCCACTGGACCCCACCCCACCTCTTTGTCGTCCGCTAGCTGACAGCAAAGAACATGCTGATGGCAAATAATATCTTTGTCATCAACCAGTTCTTTGTCGTCTATTTTTTGTAAGCAAACAACAAAGGCCTTCTTTACCGTCAGCTAGCACACGGCAAAGAACTGGCTGATGGCAAATTCTCTCATTCCAGTAGTGGGGGATTTTGCCCACTCTTGGCAAGGTGGGACTAAAACATCTCCTGAGTCGTCTCCCCTACAATACGGACTCTAAAACCAGTCTATGAGTATTATTTTGAAATTACATGGGCCGGACCCAAAAATAAGGTGGCGCGGCACCTGTATTAAACTATGGATAAAATTTATGAAAGGCCATCTTGAATATTTCTTTCATGTCCTTCTATGTCATCATGGTGGATCCAAAGTGTTGAAAACTCCACCAGAAACTCCGTTCTTGTTCTCCTTGCGCGCGCCATCCTCTCCATGCTTGATCATGCTCCAATGTACAATGTTCTTGTTCATGCTAGGTCCTTCATTTGTAAGCAAAACAAATGTATCCAATTTATGCAGCATCATATTCTCATGAATATTAGAATCATTACCAAGAAACGAAAGTACCTGGTAATTTAATTGGCGTGCGCGAGCTCTAGTAATTGGTCCATTATATGTAGCAGTAGGGATTGTGGGTGTAAATGTGGTAGTGATGTCCTCATCATCCTCCCTTTCTTGAATTGAAGTCGTCCTCGACGGAAGCTCATCTTCCTCACCCAAATAAGACTTCAAATCGGCAATGTTAAAAGTGGGACTAACCCCAAAATCTGCAGGTAGCTCAAGTTTATATTCATTATCATTTATCTTCTCTAACACCTTGAAAGGACCATCAACACGTGGCATTAGCTTTGACTTGCGCAAATCAGGAAACCTATCCTTACGCAAATGTAACCAAACAAGATCCCCAGGTGCAAAGACAACATGTTTTCTAGCCTTATCTCCAACAAGTTTATATTTGGCATTCGTGCGCTCTATACTAACTCATGCATTTTTTAGATCAATTCAGCATGTTGTTTAGCATCATAATTAACCTTCTCCGAAGATGGAAGAGGCAAAAAATCAATGGGTGCACGAGGTAGGAAACCATACACAATCTCAAAAGGGCACGTCTTAGTAGTAGAATGCAGCAAACGATTATAGCAAATTCAATATGAGGCAAGCATTCTTCCCACATTTTAAGGTTATTCTTCAAACAACCTAAGCATAGTAGACAATGTTCTATTGACTACTTTAGTTTGTCCATCAGTTTGGGGGTGACATGTAGTACTAAAGATCAGTTTAATCCCCAACTTAGCCCATAAACATCTCCAAAAGTGTCTGAGAAATTTAGTATCATGATCTGAAACAATTGTATTTGGCACACCATGCAGGCGAATAATTTCATGAAAGAACAATTTAGCAACATTAGCAACATCACTTTTATGACATGGTATAAAGTGTGCCATTTTCGAGAATCTATCCATGACAACAAATATGCTATCCTTCCCCTTCTTTGTTCGAGGTAAACCTAAAATAAAGTCCATTGATATATCCTCCCATGGAACACTAGGTGTCGGTGTCAAAACCGGCGGATCTCGGGTAGGGGGTCCCGAACTGTGCATCTAAGGCGGATGGTAACAGGAGGCAGGGGACACGATGTTTACCCAGGTTCGGGCCCTCTTGATGGAGGTAATACCCTACGTCCTGCTTGATTGTTCTTGATGATATGAGTATTACAAGAGTTGATCTACCACGAGATCGTAGAGGCTAAACCCTAGAAGCTAGCCTATCATATGATTGTATGTTGTCCTACGGACTAAACCCTCTGGTTTATATAGACACCGGAGGGGGCTAGGGTTACACAGAGTCGGTTACAAGGGAGGAGATCTACATATCCGTATTGCCAAGCTTGCCTTTCACGCCAACGAAAGTCCCATCCGGACACGGGACGAAGTCTTCAATCTTATATCTTCATAGTCCAACAGTCCAGCCAAAGGATATAGTCCGGCTGTCCGGAGACCCCCTAATCCAGGACTCCCTCAGTAGCCCCTGAACCAGGCTTCAATGATGATGAGTCCGGCGTGCAGTTTTGTCTTCGGCATTGCAAGGCGGGTTCCTCCTCCGAATACTCCATGGAAGATTTTGAACACAAGGATAGTGTCCGGCTCTGCAAAACAAGTTCCACATACCACCGTAGAGAGAATAATATTTCCACAAATTTAACCCGCTGACAAGTTTAGCAACATGACATCATGTCATGGCCTGGTCATTATTCGAACCTTTTTCTCAACCAGCACTGCACATATCGTGAGGTGATTTTCTTGACACGTCTTGTCAAAGAAGAGATTGTGTCCCCCTATCACGGGATTCTCATCAATACGGATGTGGGTAACCCAACCGCGCCATCAATTATGGCGCTTGGGAAATAAGAGGTTTTACCAGGTGAGTGGGGAGGCACACCGCCTCTTCTGCCCTTATAAAGGGACAAGGATTCACTCTTTTCACCCACGCCTTCTTCCCGATTCATTCCCTTCTGCTCAGGCTACATCGCCCAAGCGTTCAACTTCTCTGCCCACAAAAGGCCTTACAAAGATGTCCGGATCCGGAGCAGGAGGCAAATGGATGGCCTCTACCGTCCGAGAGAAGGATATCAAAAAGCTTCGGGAGGCCGGGTATCTGGCCAAGAAAATCAGCCACCGTCTCCCGACGGCGGGACAGATCGTCCCTACACCGGACCCCCATGAGAGGGTTGTATTCCTCCCTCATTTTGTCCGTGGGCTAGGGTTTCCCCTCCACCCGTTCGTTCGCGGCATCATGTACTATTATGGGATCAATCTTCATGATCTGTCCCCTAATTCCTTCCTCAATATATCGACATTTATTGTCGTGTGCGAGGCTTTCCTCCGCATTTCGCCGCACTTTAGTTTATGGCTGAAGGTTTTTAATGTGAAGCCCAAGGTGGTGGGCGGCGAGCACTCCGAGTGCGGGGGCGCTATGGTGAGCAAGATGCCCAATGTCATATGGCCAACGGGAACCTTTAATGATTCTGTCAAGGAGTGGCAACAGCAGTGGTTCTACATCACTGAGCCGTGCGGCAAGGAATGGGCCGCCTCTCCCGAGTTTCGATCCGGCGCCCCTCTACGGCTTACATCCTGGGTCAAGAAAGGCCTGGATTGGTCCTCGTCTGACGAACTGTCGGTGCTTCAGACGTGTGTTAAAGATATGGGAGATAAGAGCATTGAACTTGTCAACGTAGTCCAGGTGATGTTAGTCCGCCGGATGCTGCCTTGTCAACAGCAGACCTGCAATCTATGGGATTTCGATCCGGCCAGGCACCAAACTTTGCGAAGGTTCTTCGGATCCTCGCACGAGGACATTTGGAAGGTGCTTTTCAAGTCCAGCAAATCATGGCCGGACTCCGCCGAAGACCATGGGTACCAACTGTCCCGCCCTTCAAGTTCGGTGAATTTATCAAACTTTTATATCCACATGACCCGTAGGAAGCGCTTAACACATGTTTATTCAATTCCCCCAGAGCTGGATGAAGAAGGCGGAGCGGACACATTGTCCGGCCCCGCTTCCCGAAGACCCGGCCATCCCACTTCTAACGAAGATGCTGGTCCCAGCGCCCTACAAGGTGCCGAAGAAGATGGCCGACGAGGAGGCCAAAAAGACCCGGGGCGGCCTTCGTTGTCACGGCACTTAAGACATAATACCCGAAGGCTCTGATGCCCGTTCCGCCTCCGAAGAGGATAAAAAGGAGGAGGAAGATGAATCCCCTGTGGGGGGAAGCAGGAAGAGGACGGCCTCCGCACCCTTGGAGACCGAACTGCCCAAAAGGGGAAGGGCTTCTCTTCTGGAGGAATCCACTACCGCCGCCGACAGCGACCTGGCATGGGATCCCAGGGCCTAGCCCCTGGTCAACTCGTAAGTATATAAAATCCGAGTACGTTTTAAGCGTCCGGACTCATCATGGCTTAGTATTTTAACCTTAAGCCATATTTTTGGTAGTCCGGTGAGGTCCCGTACCCAGCAATCCTCATCAGAGGACCTGCTGAGCTCGAATGCTATGGAGAGTGGGACGCCCCAAAAGGCCCTTCCTCCAAACAGGTGCATAACACCGAGGCTTCGTCCCAGGAGGGCCCTGGCCAAGGAGGAAAGGAAGAAACCGTGAAGGCGGCACCTGGAGGTCAAACCACAGGGGCCAGACACGTGGGGGAAAAGATTCCCATAGGGTCTGACGGCGGGGGCGGCCTTGAGTTCGGCTCCTCACCGGATGTGATTCCAGAGGTTTATACGGCTCCAGAATTAAGAAGGCAGCCTCCTTCAGCTGGAGGGAATGTGCCTGTTCCGCCGGCGACCTCTGTCCATCCAGAGGTGTCGGATGCTTTATTGGTGGCGTTACGAGACGCCTCCATTGTTGACGAACACCGTGCCCTTATGGGTGTGGTGATTGAGAAGATTCAGTCAACCGGGAGTGGACTGAACGAAGCCTGTATCAGTCTTATAAGAGGCTTTGAGGTATGTTTTATAAGTTGCCGAAGAGTGTCATAGTATATATAGTAGCCCCTGATACCCTGCTCGGTGAAAGAAGGAACCGGACAGGGGATCGCATTGATGATCACAGGAAGACTCATTGAATGATATTGATTTCTCTTCTGTTCCAAGCAGATACCTGTATCGGCTGCTGCCTCTCGTACTGCGGAGATCTCCGGACTGAATCAAAGTCTAGAGCGGGCCATAAAAGAAATTGGCCAATTAAAAATGCGGTTGAGGGATAAACAAGGTATGCACAAGCGTTGCGCGCATTTATTGTGAAATAGATGTTCAGTATGAAATAAGCCGCATAATTTGTGCTAGGGGTTATGACCGAAGTCGAGGCCCTCAAAAAGGTCGTTGCCGAGGCCGAGGAAAAGGCGGCCATGGAGCGGACTCTTCGTGAGAAACACGAAGCCAGAGTTATTAAAGCTGAGCAGGAGCTGCAAGAGGCCGTAAGTAAATGCGAGGCCTTGGAGCAGAGTTTAACGGAGAAGGAGTCCAAACTCACCAAGGCGCGTCAAGCCACGAGCGACGCCCGGGGGGAAACCCAAAGCGCCCTGCAGGGGATTGAAACGTCTCTGTCGTATCTACTTTTCCAAACACTTTTGCCCTTGTTTTGGACTCTAACTTGTATGATTTGAATGGAACTAACCGGACTGACGCTGTTTTCAGCAGAATTGCCATGATGTTGTTTTATGTGCAGAAAACAAAAGTTCTCGGAATGACCTGAAACTCCACGGAATACCTTACAATAAATAATAAAAAATCCTCGCCAAAGATGAAGACCAGGGGGGCCACACCCTTCTCACGAGGGTGGGGGCGCCCCCCCTAGGGCGCGCCCCCTACCTCGTGGGCCCCCTGGAGACCCCCCGACTCCAACTCCAACTCTATATAACTGCTTTCGGGGAGAAAAAAATAGGAGAGAAGAAATCATCGTGTTTTACGATACGGAGCCGCCGCCAAGCCCTAAAACCTCTCGGGAGGGCTGATCTGGAGTCCGTTCGGGGCTCCGGAGAGGGGGATTTGTCGCCGTCGTCATCATCAACCATCCTCCATCACCAATTTCATGATGCTCACCACCGTGCGTGAGTAATTCCATCGTAGGCTTGCTGGACGGTGATGGGTTGGATGAGATTCACCATGTAATCAAGTTAGTTTTGTTAGGGTTTGATCCCCAGTATCCACTATGTTCTGAGATTGATGTTGCTATGACTTTGCTATGCTTAATGCTTGTCACTAGGGCCCGAGTGCCATGATTTCAGATCTGAACCTACTATGTTTTCATCAATATATGAGAGTTCTTGATCCTATCTTGCAAGTCTATAGTCACCTATTATGTGTTATGATCCGTTAACCCCGAAGTGACAATAATCGGGATACTTACCGGTGATGACCGTAGTTTGAGGAGTTCATGTATTCACTATGTGCTAATGCTTTGTTCCGGTTCTCTATTAAAAGGAGGCATTAATATCCCTTAGTTTCCATTAGGACCCCACTGCCACGGGAGGGTAGGACAAAAGATGTCATGCAAGTTCTTTTCCATAAGCACATATGACTATATTCGGAATACATGCCTACATTACATTGACGAATTGGAGCTAGTTCTGTGTCACCCTATGTTATGACTGTTACATGATGAACCGCATCCAGCATAATTATCCATCATTGATCCAATGCCTACGAGCTTTCCATATACTGGTTTATGCTTATTTACTTTCCCGTTGCTATTGTTACAATCACTACAAAATACCAAAAACATTACTTTGCTTTCATTACTCTTTTGTTACCGTTACCATCACTATCATATTACTTTGCTACTAAACACTCTCCTGCAGATACTAAGTTTCCAGGTGTGGTTGAATTGACAACTCAGCTGCTAATACTTGAGAATATTCTTTGGCTCCCCTTGTGTCGAATCAATAAATTTGGGTTGAATACTCTACCCTCGAAAGCTGTTGCGATCCCCTATACTTGTGGGTTATCAAGACTAATTTCTGGCGCCGTTGCCGGGGAGCATAGCTCTATTCTTTGAGTCACTTGGGATTTATATCTGCTTATCACTATGAAGAACTTGAGAGAACCAAAAACCAAGATCTATCCCTCAACTATGATGGGAGGTAAGGAACTGCCATCTAGCTCTGCACTTGATTCACCTTCTGTTATGAGTAAGCTTGCGACACCTACACCTGCTTCTACTATTCGTTCTGATATGTCGCATGTTATTGATGATGCTACTTCTGCTATGCATGATACTTATGATGAAATTACCTCTATGCCTGATACTACTATGCCACTTAGTGATTTTCTTGAGGAACAACTTGCTAGGGCTAGAGAGATTGAAAATATTGAATCTGATTATGAAGATGAAAGTGATGATGAAGAATCACTTGTTATTCCTGAGGGTTATTTATTTGATCAAGATGCTTCTTTAGCTATTTTAGCCTGCAAAGATAGATATGAACTCAAAAGGTTATTAGCTAAATGGAATAAGCAATCTCTAAATGCTAGGATGAGACCTGACCCTGCTTTTGCTACTTCACCTATATTTGTTGCTGATAAGGATTATGAATTCTCTGTTGATCCTGATATAATTACTTTGGTTGAATCTGATCCTTTTCATGGCTTTGAATCTGAAACTATTGTAGCACATCTTACTAAATTAAATGATATAGCCACCATGTTCACTAATGATGAGAGATCTCGCTACTTTTATATCCTCAAAATATTTCCGTTCTCATTAAAGGGTGATGCTAAGATATGGTTTAATTCTCTTGATCCTAGTTGTGTGCGTAGTCCCCAGGATATGATTTACTACTTCTCTGCTAAATATTTCCCTGCTCATAAGAAACAAGCTGCTTTAAAGGAAATATACAACTTTGTGCAAATTAAAGAAGAGAGTCTCCCACAAGCTTGGGGGAGGCTTCTCAAGTTACTTAATGCTTTGCCTGATCATCCTCTTAAGAAAAATGAAATACTTGATATCTTTTATAATGGACTAATCGATGCTTCAAGAGATTACCTGGATAGTTGTGCTGGTTCTATTTTCAGGGAAAGAACACCGGATGAAGCTGAAATCTTATTGAATAATATGTTGACAAATGAAAATAATTGGGCACCTCCTGAGCCAGCTCCTGCTCCAATTAATGATCCTATTCCTAAACCAACTCCGAAGAAGAGAGGTGTTCTATTTCTCAGTCCTGAAGATATGCAAGAGGCAAAGAAATCTATGAAAGAAAAAGGTATTAAAGCTGAAGATGTTAAGAATTTACCTCCTATTGAAGAAATACATGGTCTTAATTTACCACCTATTGAAGAAACATATGATCTCAATCCTTTATTTATTGAAGAACCTCCAGACCTCGATAACCCGACATAGGTAGTAAAGGTAAATTCTCTCTATAGATATGATAAAGTTGAAATCCCTCCTACTAAAATTGCTAGCCAATGCTTGGATGAGTTTGATAATTTTATGTTTAAACAAGAAGACTTCAATGCTTATTTTGGTAGACAATTAAAACAAGATGCTGATATGATTAAATACTTGGGTGATTATATGGCTAATATTAAAGGTGAACTTAAAATTGTTAGCAAACATGCTTCTATGGTTACCACTCAAGTAGAACAAGTACTTAAAGCTCAAAAGGAATTGCTCAATGAGATGAATAGTAAGAAAAATAATTATGTTGTTAAAGTGGCTACTAGAACTGGTAGAATGACTCGGAAACCTTTGTATCCTGAAGGCCACCCTAAGAGAATTGAGCAAGATTCTCAGAGAAATAATATAGATGCACATAGTTCTTCTAAAAAGAAGAAAAAGAAAAATGATAGAACTATGCAAACTTCTAGTGAACCTATTGCTGAACCACCTGATAATCCAAATGATATTTCTATTTCTGATGCTGAAACTCAATCTGGCAATGAACATGAACCTAATGAAAATGTTAATGATGATGTTCATAATGATGTTCAACCTAGTAATGATAATGATGTAGAAATAGAACCTGCTGTTGATCTTGATAACCCACAATCAAAGAATCAACGTTATGATAAGAAAGACTTTGTTGCTAGGAAGCATGGTAAAGAAAGAGAGCCTTGGGTTTAGAAACCCATGCCTTTTCCTCCCAAACCATCCAAGAAAAAGGATGATGAGGATTTTGAGCGCTTTGCTGAAATAATTAGACCTATATTTTTGCGTATGCGATTGACTGATATACTTAAAACAATGTGCTAAGTACATGAAAGATATTATTACAAATAAGAGAAAGATACCGGAAGCTGAAATTCCACCATGCTTGCTAATTATACTTTTAAGGGTGGAATACCAAAGAAACTTGGAGATCCAGGAGTACCTACTATACCATGCTCCATTAAAAGAAACTATGTTAAAACTGCTTTATGTGATCTTGGAGCCGGTGTTAGTGTTATGCCTCTCTCTTTATATCGTAGACTTGATTTGAATAAGTTGACACCTACTGAAATATCTTTGCAAATGGCTGATAAATCAACTGCTATACCTGTCGGTATTTGTGAGGATGTTCCTGTTGTGGTTGCAAACGTTACCATTTTAACGGACTTTGTTATTCTTGATATTCCCGAGGACGATAGTATGTCTATTATTCTTGGAAGACCTTTTCTTAATACTGCAGGGGCTGTTATTGATTGCAACAAAGGCAATGTCACTTTTCATGTTAATGGTAATGAGCATACGGTACACTTTCCGAGGAAACAACCTCAAGTTCATAGTATCAATTCTATCGGAAAAATTCCATCGATTATATTTGGAGGTTTTGAATTTCCTCTTCCTACTATCAAGAAGAAATATGATATACTTATTATTGGGGATGTGCATATCCCCGCTGAGGTAGCCTACTGTTATTCGAAATTTCTCCAGTTTCATGTTAATCGAAATGAGTTTGTTAACAAGACTTGATCAACCTTGTTAGTGGATTCCTTTTGATGAGCATGAGATGGATGAAACTAGAAGCACAACCTTCTGTACCCTCTCCATACTTTCTGTTATTTAGTTAAAATGAAGTAAAAATAAATAATTTTCTGTCTGTTATCTGATTATCCATGCAATATAAAAATACCTCAAAAATAAAAGTTCTTCAAATGCCCTGAAAATTAAATATGATTTTTTATAGAATATTTGAGGATTTATGGAACAAAGAACACACCAGGGGGGCCAACTGCTCCCCGGCAACGGCGCCAGAAAAAGATCTTGATAACCCACAAGTATAGGGGATCAATTGTAGCCTCTTTCGATAAGTAAGAGTGTCGAACCCAACGAGGAGCTAAAGGTAGAACAAATATTCCCTCAAGTTCTATCGACCACCGATACAACTCTATGCACGCTTGACGTTCGCTTTACCTAGAACAAGTATGAAACTAGAAGTACGTTGTAGGTGTTTTTGGGTAAGCTTGCAAGAAATTAAGAGCACGTAAATAAAAGCTAGGGGCTGTTTAGATAAAGACACAACTAAATTAGTTTTAGTATAGAGCTTTTGTCAACAAGAAAGTTATTTGTCCCTAGGCAATCGATAACTAGACCGGTAATCATTATTGCAATTTTATTTGAGGGAGAGGCATAATCTAACATACTTTCTCTACTTGGATCATATGCACTTATGATTGGAACTCTAGCAAGCATCCACAACTACTAAAGATTCATTAAGGTAAAACCCAACCATAGCATTAAAGTATCAAGTCCCCTTTATCCCATACGCAAACAACCTACTTACTCGGGTCTGTGCTTCTGTCACTCACGCCACCCACCATAAGCAAATCATGAGCATATTGCAAACCCTACAGCGGGAATCCCTCACGCTTGCGCGACACGGAGAGCATCATAGGATAGCACCAATAATAAAACATACAACTCAAACCAATCATGATCATCAAATAGCCATTAGGACAAACAGATCTACTCAAACATCATAGGATAGCCATACATCATTGGGAAATAATATATAGCGTTGAGCACCATGTTTAAGTAGAGATTACAGCGGGTAAGAGAGAGGTTACACCGATGCATAGAGGGGGGAAGAGTTGGTGATGATGGCGGTGAAGTTGTTGGTGAAGATGGTGGTGATGATGATGGCCCCCGGTGGCACTCCGGCGCCACCGGAAGCGAGGGGGAGAGAGCCCCCCTCCTTCTTCTTCTTCCTTGACCTTCTCCCTAGATGGGAGAAGGGTTTCCACTCTGGTCCTTGGCCTCCATGGCGTGGGAGGGGCGAGAGCCCCTCCGAGATTGGATCTATCTCTCTGTTTCTCTCTGTTTCTGCGTTCTGTTCTGGCTCTGTTTCACCGTTTCGTATATATATGGAGATCCGTAACTCCGATTGGCCTGAAACCTTCGCCGTGATTTTTTTTCTCTGAATATTAGCTTTCTTGCGGCAAAAGAAGAGCGTCAACTGCCTTACGATGGGCTCACGAGGGTAGGGGCGCGCCCCCTACCTCGTGACCACCTCGGGCACTGGTTCGCGTTGATTTTCCTTCCAAATTTTCCATATTTTCCAAAAATAAGCTCCGTCCGTTTTTATCCCGTTTGGACTCCATTTGATATGGATATTCTATGAAACCAAAAACATGCAACAGACAGGAACTGGCACTGGGCACTGGATCAATATGTTAGTCCCAAAAATAGTATAAAAAGTTGCCAAAAAGTATATGAAAGTCGAATAATATTGGCATGGAACAATCAAAAATTATAGATACGACGGAGACGTATCACCAACCACCTTGCCACGAGGGTGGAGGGCGCACCCTCCCCCCCTAGGGCGCGCCCCCCTACCTCGTGGGCCCACGGTGGCCCTCCTCCACTTATTCTTTCAGCCACACACTTCATCTTCCTCCCCCAAACATGAAAAACCAACTCAAACCCGAGTCCAAGCTCGTTTTCTGCCATTTTCGATCTCCTTGCTCAAAGCACCTCTCACAAAACTGCTTGGGGAGATTGTTCATGGGTATGTGACTCCTCCATTGGTCCAATTAGTTTTTGTTCTACTGCTTTATTCATTGCAAATTTTTGCTGCTTAGGTGACCCTATTGTTGAGCTTGCATGTCAAATTTATATGGTCGAAAGTAGTTTTGATGCATGATATAGGCTCTAGGCACTTGTAGGAGTAGTTGTTATCAATATTATTGAGTTTGGTTTACTTTTATTTTGAAGTTACTAAAAAATTTCAGAATTTTTCAGAAAATGATGAGGAGATTATTGAGGGGCTCATCGAGCCAAAGCTCAAAGGAAAAGGCACCGGAACCTAAGTATAATTTGTCGCGCACCGCGGAGGTTCGGGCGTGTGAATGGCCTTCCGAGGATTTCTTAGAGTAGCCGGGATTTATGAAGATTTTCATGAGTTGGCTCATAATGCAGGCCTCACCGCTTTCCTCCACGACCAATGCGATCAGTATCTCTTACTCACAAATACCTTTGTGCAAAACTTTCATTTTCATTCTAGGAACTCACCACCTACGGTGGAGTTTCATTTATATGATGAGCATAAGAAGATGTCACTTTATGATTTTTGTCGGATTTGTTTAGTCCCTTTTGGGGGAAAGACAGAAGAACCACATCATGATGATGTGGAGGGATTTATTAATACTATCACTGTAGGGGAAACTAGGAAGGTTTCCGATGCACGAATCACTATCATACATTTTCCTGTCTTACGTTACTTTGCATTATTTGCTAGTCGTTGCTTAATTGGTCACGGAAACTATGGAAACCTTAGTATCCCTGATATTATTATTTTGCTCCAAGGTTTATACAATGATAACACTTTTAGTATGGGCAGCATTATTGCTAGACGGTTAAGTATGAACCGTACTAAGGGTCCCATCTTTGGAGGCATCTATGCTACACGCCTAGCTGCACATTTTAACATTCCTATTAGGCATGCTGAGAAGGAAGAAAAAGTGCTGCCTCGTGTTTATTTAGATTATAAAAGTATGGTGGCACATGATTTTATTGTTAAGAATAGGGCAGGAGAGCTTAAATATCAATTGTTCTTTAATAAACATAATCCTGAGACTATATTCGGAATACATGCCTACATTACATTGACGAATTGGAGCTAGTTCTGTGTCACCCTATGTTATGACTGTTACATGATGAACCGCATCCGGCATAATTATCCATCATTGATCCAATGCCTACGAGCTTTCCATATACTGGTTTACGCTTATTTACTTTCCCGTTGCTATTGTTACAATCATTACAAAATACCAAAAACATTACTTTGCTTTCATTACTCTTTTGTTACCGTTACCATCACTATCATATTACTTTGCTACTAAACACTCTGCTGCAGATACTAAGTTTCCAGGTGTGGTTGAATTGACAACTCAGCTGCTAATACTTGAGAATATTCTTTGGCTCCCCTTGTGTCGAATCAATAAATTTGGGTTGAATACTCTACCCTCGAAAGCTGTTGCGATCCCCTATACTTGTGGGTTATCAGGGATCCAAGAGGCGAGGAAGATCGCGGCGGGTAAGGCTTTTCCCATGTAAAGCAAGTATTTGAAGGGAAAACTATGTTTCTGATTGTGAATCCGGACTTCTCAGGTGTATTGCCGAGCTACCTCACAGTATATCAGATGCCGCGCAATTCTACCGAGCCGAAGGAAGGAACACCGCTGATAAGCTCTTTTGGTCGCAGTATTTGGCACCGAATTATCCGGTGCCTTTTGCTGATCAACTGAAACAGCTGATCGAACTGCATAAGGCGGCGGAACTAGCCATGAAAGATATGGTTATCCGTCTATGGCCTACCGAGCCGATTCCAAGCAGCTACTTCGGGCTCGTGAGGCGGCTTATAAGCGCTTGCCCTCGACTTGACGTCATCAAGCGGTCGGTCTGTATAGAAGGAGCGTGAATGGCCTTCGCCCTCGCAAAGGTGCACTGGGGGAAGATGGATGCCGAAAAGCTAGTGACCGAGGGACCGCCAGAGGGGAAGGAGCACCGCAAGCCCGAATTGTATTATAAGAGTGTCCTGAAAGGATCCTACCTTGCAGCGGAGCTATGTACCAAGGACATCATATTTCCATGAATGCCGATCATGTTGTCCTTTGTAATGTTTGAACAATGTCGTTTATATGTCGCATGTTATAAAAAGTTTACCCTCCTGTGCGGCCGTTTGTATGTTAAGGCTGAGAGTTGGCCAGTCGTCGACTTCTGCCCCCACGTAAGAAGTACGGGGGTGTTCAGGATAAACCTGAGCACTCTTTATCCTGGTTTTGGGTCCTCCGAGGGAGGTGCTCAGCACAATGAACCAAGCAATCGGACTATAGGGCTTTATCACCCTCACTTAGCCATAGGAGCTTTAGTATGGTCAGCGCAGCCCCTTGTGTTCGGAAGACCGTACTAGGGGCTCCATAAGTGCCTGATCGGAGAAAAAGCCGATCCATCGCACGCTGCATTGGTTATGGCATTATGCGGGAGAAATCCTTAAAGATTTTGTGACTGCTCGAACAGCTGACCAGCTCTCGCCGTATCATGACAGTTAGTTTTCGGCTTTCTCTACTGAGGTGCTCATCCGGAAGAACCGGGACACAATCGCAGTAGTTCTCCCAGTGCTACCTTAGCTAATATAGCGGAATGTAAGGTACCAAACATGGGAGCCAGGCAAACCCAACTATTGACCCAAGACATGATTCGGAGCTGATGCATATAATGCTATAAGTTCGGGGTGCCAAACTTCCATGAAGGTGTTCGGACTTTTATTGCCGTGTTACGGGGAAAACGAAGCCCTTGGCATATTTAAGGCATGTCGCTGTGTACGGATGCCATTTGACGAAATGATTTCGATAAGAAATAATCAGCAGATAAACGTCATATAAATCCACATGTTGTATTTGAATAATACGTCTATGCGTATGGGTACAAGTAATGTGATAAAAAAAGGAGTTGTGATAGCAGAACCTGCTATGACCTGGGGGAAGAGGTTGAGTGCGGATCCGTATTGTAGCCGGACGTTCGCTGCAGGGAATGTCTAAGGATCCCCTGACGCGTTCGAGCTGCCTCTGTGGAGTCTGTCCCAGTTGGTGCAAAGGTGAACCTGCAAAGGAAATATGAGAAATGTTTGCGTGCTGGAGGGCGGTTGAACCGCTGAGTTCGGCCTGTCATGGCCTTCGCCGGAGTGTTTAGTTGAGCTCTGGACGAGCCGGGGTATCCTTCCGTGAAGTAGTTCGGAGCCCCTTAACGGTGTCCGGGAGCCTGGGCGTCAACTCGAGGTTCGGCTGCAAGGTGCTGCTCGTTGTTCCTACTGCTGAGGCAGTGATGTATTTGTTGGTGCCAAAGGAAGGTTCGGCCTTGCCATGAACCGTGATGACGCCGCGTGGACTGGGCATTTTGAGCTTACGGTAGGCATAATGTGGCACCACGTTGAATCGAGCGAACGCGGTTCGCCCGAGCAGTGCTTGATAGTCACTGCGGAAAGGGGCGATTTCGAAGATTAACTCTTCGATACGGTAATTTTCTGGTGATCCGAAGATTACCTCGAGGGCAATGGAGCCTGTACAACGAGCCTCCATACCTGGTATGATGCCTCTAAAAGTGGCTTTAGTGGGACTGTGTCCTGGTAAAGCAGATTTAAACTGCTACCTCCGTCCATAAGGACTCGAGTGAGGTGGAACCCGTCTACTATTGGGTCGAGGATTAGTGCGGCTGGATTGCCCCGGTTGGTGCTAACCGGACGATCCGTGCGGTTGAAGGTGACCGGCCTAGCTTATATTGTGGGACGGCGAGTTCTGTTGAGCCGCCATCCCTAATGGTGCATCTCTTGTCCAAGTGGGCAATTTGGGTGGTATTTACCACATTCACCGATTGAATATGGGGGAAAATTTCTTTTG
Source organism: Triticum urartu (assembly GCF_003073215.2). Lineage (NCBI taxonomy): Eukaryota > Viridiplantae > Streptophyta > Magnoliopsida > Poales > Poaceae > Triticum > Triticum urartu. The sequence goes on along the minus strand of NC_053026.1, from coordinate 360,971,929 downwards.
CCCTCCTGTGTTTGGCGATCTGGGATCTTCGTCGCCATCGTCGCTTTGAGACCCCTCTTTGTTTTTGGCGCCTACCTTGCCGGCTTGTTTGAAGACCCAGCATTCTCTGTTGGTATGGGTGGCTGGCGTTTCTGGGATGCCATGAATTTGGCATTGGCAAGCGAGTATGCGGTCCAGACTGGATGGACTCGGATTTGTATTTTTGGGCGGCCCTTTCCGCTGACCGGACTTTGAGCCCCTGAACCCGGTATTAACTGCCGTATTTTTGGTGTTTTCACCATATTTGCGGCGCTTGTGTTTGTTGCGTCGTGGTTTGCCGTTGCTATCCCTGGCTTGTGATATGCCAAGTTTGCTTGTTGTATTGATACTACAAGCCAACCAGCTATCTTCACCCGCACAAAAGCGGGTCATAAGTGTCGTGAGGGCTGTCATAGATTTTGGCTTCTCTTGGCCGAGGTGCCGGGCGAGCCATTCGTCACGGATATTATGCTTAAATGCCGCTAAGGCCTCTGCATCCGGACAATCGACAATTTGCTTCTTCTTGGTTAGGAACCGGGTCCAGAATTTCCTGGCTGGTTCCCCTGACTGCTGAGTTATATGACTTAAGTCGTCAGCGTCCGGCGATCGCACGTAAGTGCCCTGGAAATTATCCAGGAATGCCTCTGCCAGGTTCTCCCAACTTCCTATGGAGTTGGCCGGCAAGCTATTGAGCCAATGCCGAGCCGGCCCTTTGAGTTTGAGCAGGATATACTTGATGGCATGTAGGTCATCCCCGCGGGACATATGAATGTGGAGGAAGAAGTCTTCTATCCATACCACGGGGTCTGTAGTACCATCGTATGATTCGATGTTTACGGGTTTAAACCCTTCTGGGAATTCGTGATCCATTACTTCATCAGTGAAGCATAAGGGGTGTGTCGCGCCTCTGTGTCGGGCTATATCGCGACGTGGTTTCATACGAGTCTTGTCTGCCGTGTCCGGCTCGGCCGGATTTGCTTTTAGTGTGTCCGGCGTGACGATCATCGTCGCGTATTGGTGCGTGCCCCCTTGATCCGTAGATCAATCTTGCATGTTTTGCCTTGTTTTCCAATACGTCTCGCAGGTCCCGTGTGTTGCCCCGGGCCTTGGTATTTTTGTTTGAGTGGCGACGGGGTGCAGGCTGAACTTCAGGCCGAAATGCCTCTCTGGCTTGTCCACGAGGTGGCCGGTCAGCCGCATCGTACACTGGTGATGTAGGTTTCAATGGTTCCTCCTTGAAGTGGGGTAGCAACCTGCGCTTTGGGTAATTCTTGGAGGGGTGCTCGAGTTCGTATTCCTCGGCCGCAAGGACTTTGGTCCATCTGTCTGCTAGCAGATCTTGATCAGCTTGAAGCTGTTGTTACTTTTTCTTCAGGCTATTTGCAGTGGCCATAAGCCGGCGCTTGAAGCGCTCCTGCTCGACGGGATCCTCAGGCACGATAAATTCTTCGTCGCCGAGGCTCACCTCGTCTTCGGAGAGAGGCATGTAATTGTCCTCCTCCGGTTCTCCATCTGCCGCCTGCTCTGGAGGTCTAGCTTGTTCATCCTCCCGCTCTACATCGTACTGGAGGGGATTGTGGTTGTCTTCGACACTATCTGGAGTGTTATTATCTCCTGTGCCGGTATCACTACTTTTGTTGTGGCGGGACTTAGAGCGGCGTCGTTGACGTCGGCACTTGGGTTGCTTCTTGGAGGGGTCATCCTCCGCTGTCTCGTCGCCATTGCCTTCTTTGGGGGTGTCCACCATGTATATATCATATGCTGAGGTGGCGGTCCAGCGCCTTGTGGGCGGTGGTTCCTATTCGTCTCCTGCATCGTCGTCCATACCGTCGATGTCTTCGGAGTCGAAGTCGAGCATGTCGGTTAAATCGTCGACAGTGGCTACTAAGTGGGTGGTGGGTGGGCAGCGGATTTCTTCGTCGTCCGCATCCCATTCTAGCGGACATAGTTCGGCCAAGGTTCTCCTGACAAGGAGAGAGACCTTAATGAATTTAGCACATTGCCGAAAGGTGAGTGCTGAAAGATATCCGCGGAGGTGAACTCCATGATCGGCGCCCAGTCGGATTCGATGGGCGCGGATGCAGGCGGCTCGGAGTCCATGGCCGGAGACGAATCCAGTGGTTCGGCGACACGGCTCTCGTAAGGGGTGAAAGTCAGTATCCGACTCTATCGCCACTGAGAGTGCGGCCTCCATGGCGGGGTCTATCCCTCCGCTCTCGTATGGCGCGATTTGCTCCGGATTGACGGGCGGAGTAGTTGCAGATGCGATCTCCCGAATACTGTCTGACGACAGAGTTACGTCATGCTTGTCGTGACTGTGTGGCGCACCTGACACGGGCTCGAATCCGTCGAAGATCAAGTCTCCGCGGATGTCGGCAGTGTAGTTCAAATTTCCGAATCTGACCTGATGGCCAGGGGCGTAGCTCTCGATTTGCTTCAGATGGCCAAGCGAATTGGCCCACAGTGTGAAGCCGCCGAATACAAAGATCTGTCCGGGGAGGAAAACCTCACCCTGGATTGCATCGCTACCGATGATCGAAACAGCCATCAAGCCTTACGGTGACGACACAGTGGAACTCTCAATGAAAGCACCAATGTCGGTGTCAAAACCGATGGATCTCGGGTAGGGGGTCCCGAACTGTGCGTCTAAGGCGGATGGTAACAGGAGGCAGGGGACACGATGTTTACCCAGGTTCGGGCCCTCTTGATGGAGGTAATACCCTACGCCCTGCTTGATTGTTCTTGATGATATGAGTATTACAAGAGTTGATCTACCACGAGATCGTAGCGGCTAAACCCTATAAGCTAGCCTATGGTATGATTGTATGTTGTTCTATGGACTAAACCCTCCGGTTTATATAGACACCGGAGGAGGCTAGGGTTACACAGAGTCGGTTACAAGGGAGGAGATCTACATATCCGTATTGCCAAGCTTGCCTTTCACGGCAAGGAAAGTCCCATCCGGACACGGGACGAAGTCTTCAATCTTGTATCTTCATAGTCCAACAGTCCGGCCAAAGGATATAGTCCGGCTGTCCGAAGACCCCATAATCCAGGACTCCCTCACTAGGTACATGCAAAGGCATATATGAACCATGAGGATTGAGTCGTGACTTAGCGTTTTGACATGTAGTGCAGCGAGCAACAAAACACTCAACATCTCGTCTCATCTTTGGTCAAAATAAATGTGCAGCAAGTATTTCCTCCATCTTCTTCATGCCAAAATGTCACATTAATCCCCCTCCATGCGCCTCCTACAACAACAAAAGATGAACAGAGCTAGCTGGAATTCATAGCTGTTAACACAGAACACAAATCCATCATTAATGACGAACTTGTCCCATGTTCTCCCTCCTTTACAATTTTACATCACATCTTTAAATTCAGCATCATGCACATATTCATCTTTGGTTGTCTCCAAACCAAATATTTTAAAGTCAAGTTGTGGAAGCATGGTATAACGACAAGACAAAGCATCAACAATAACATTTTATTTACCCTTCTTGTGTTTAATGATATAAGGAAAAGTCTCAATGAATTGAACCCATTTAGCATGTCTACGGTTTAGTTTTGCTTGACTTTTAATGTGTTTCAAAGATTTATGATTAGAATGTAAACAAATTCTTTGGGTCATAATGTTGCCATGATTCGTCGTCGTCATGATCAACCCTTCTTCATCAACAATTTCATGATTCTCACCATTGAGACTGAATGATTCCTTCGTATGCTTGTTGGATGGTGATGAAGATGAACAAGATTTGTCATGCAATCGAGTCAATTTGTTAGGACTTGATCCCTAGTATCCACTATGTTATGAGATTGATATTCCTATGAGTGTGCTATGCTTAATGCTTGTCACTAGGGCCTGAGTGTCATGATTTCAGATCTGAACCCACTATGTTTTCATCAATATATTTGAGTTCTGGATTCTACTGCTAGCTATATGCACTAGTTATTGTTCTGAACCGTAGGCCCCAAGGTGACAATAATTGGGGATGACTATAATTTGAGTAGTTCATGTATTCACCATGTGTTAATGTCTTAATCTGGTTCTCTATAAAAGGAGGCCTTAATTGCAATGCAGATTTTTGGGACATGCAGCCACGCGCTGCCGAAATCCCGTTCGTCCACACGCGCATCAGGATTGTTACTTTATATAAGCTCATTTGCAATACCTGGCATCTAAATTACTGGCCCTCCCAAATACAGTGTGCTATACCCCCAACCAATGGACCAGACGGCATTAATACTCGTATGTATACATGTCTGGCTGGTAGCGCCCGGTGTCATAGTTCGGGTGATGGCATAACTGCTGTGGACGTAGGGCAGCCATCATTAAGCAGTCGTGCTTGCTGGTTGCGCACACTATAGATCTTCTCCACACCGCGCCCTGGGAAGAAGCAAAGGAAGAAGACGAGATGGCTTCTGCAGAAGCGGAGTTCAATAGGTTAGCCATTCCAGACTTTGTCCTCACCGCCATTGGTTCTTTTCTCTGCTTACAAGCCTACCTGTAATCATCTTTCTATCTTCCTCGACCCAGCACCATGACGAAATTTAGTGGAACATGGGATTTGCCTTGTTACCCTGATTCGTTGGTTTTTGGAAGCCCTTCTGTGAGGCTCGGCACGCCGCGAGAGACGGATTTACAGATTTGTTAGATTCAGTTGATATTATGCAAGGGACAGATCTTGTGGATTCAGAAGAGAAAAAACAATATGAGGATAGAGAACGGATACATAGCCCTTGACGATAAGGTTGATGGGCCAGGAGGTAAGTTTTTCTGGCCGTGTCATTTGTTTTTGCACATGTAGTTGGAGCCCATGATCTTTCCGTTGCTTGATGGAGAACACTAATGCCAGATGAGAGAACAACCAGTGCTGAAAGGGTGCCTCGTGCTCTTGAAGACCCGATGTGTTGATGGCAAATTAATTCACGGTGGGTGTCATGATCAGACTGGAGGATAGCAGCGTCGAATTAATGCGCGCAGGGGGGGACTGGGTCTCATTAAACTCTTGTCCACTGGTGATTGTGGTGCACACGTAACGCAGAGCATTAATGACGTCAGTGTGTATTTGCATTTGTTTTGCAGTGTGTCTCGTGGTCACGGTTCAGTTAATAACGTATAGCTCAAATACGACTTGCCATGATGGGGCTACATTCACACAACCGTTGGAGATGTATTATTGATAAGCCAACTGTCTGCCCACATGAAAAAGCAACACGTACTAACAGATACATGCATGCAAAACATGCAAAAGTAAAAGAAATACGTATGAAATCTGCTGCACTCCCTTCGCAGAGGCCCTAAGCTTCAGAGTTTCTGCATGAAGATGATGGCCATGGCCAGCAGGTTCACAAGGCCTAGGATGAAAATGTTCTTCACCAATGTTTGATTTTGTTCGAGAAGCGGGACGTGGCGATGGACCGATGCATGCGAAATCAGATGGCCCCGAACTGAAGTACTTATGTACTTGTTCTCCCACTTCCAGAAATTGCATCCTTCATGCTCTGACGTAAACGAAGAAATTAGCCCAGAATGAAGAAGACAGATGGAAAGGGTGTTGAGAAACTTACTCCATGGAGTTCACACTTGTAGAAATGACTCCCTGGGTTTTCTTCCTTTCCTGAGACATGCCAGATTATGTAGCTTGCGTTGCGTTCGGGGCAGCGTATGAGAGGGAGCGGGGGCAACTGGTTGGCGGTGTGGTGTGGAGCTACGCTGAGACATGTATGAACATATGCTTGTGAGCTCCGGCGAGGCTTTCAGAAATGCAGAAGAAGAATGGGCAGTAGAAACAATATCGCCGGACGTTTAAGAAGACAAAGGGTCCAGCTAGCCGTTGGGGTTGACCGCTGATGCTTAATTAACCCGCGTCTCCTTTCCGCGTGGTGCAGCTGAAGGAAATATGCCCTAGAGGCAATAATAAAGTTATTATTTATTTCCTTATATCATGATAAAAGTTTATTATTCATGCTAGAATTGTACTAACCGGAAACATAATACATGTGTGAATACATAGACAAACAGAGTGTCACTAGTATGCCTCTACTTGACTAGCTCGTTAATCAAAGATGGTTATGTTTCCTAACCATGGACAAAGAGTTGTCATTTGATTAACGGGATCACATCATTAGTTGAATGATCTGATTGACATGACCCATTCCATTAGCTTAGCACCCGATCGTTTAGTATGTTGCTATTGCTTTCTTCATGACTTATACATGTTCCTATGACTATGAGATTATGCAACTCCCGTTTGCCGGAGGAACACTTTGTGTGCTACCAAACGTCACAACATAACTGGGTGATTATAAAGGTGCTCTACAGGTGTCTCCAAAGGTACATGTTGGGTTGGCGTATTTCGAGATTAGGATTTGTCACTCCGATTGTCGGAGAGGTATCTCTGGGCCCTCTCGGTAATGCACATCACTGAAGCCTTGCAAGCATTGCAACTAATGAGTTAGTTGCGGGATGATGTATTACGGAACGAGTAAAGAGACTTGTCGGTAACGAGATTGAACTAAGTATGGGATACCGACGATCGAATCTCGGGCAAGTAACATACCGGTGACAAAGGGAACAACGTATGTTGTTATGCGGTCTGACCGATAAAAGATCTTCGTAGAATATGTAGGAGCCAATATGAGCATCCAGGTTCCGCTATTGGTTATTGACCGGAGACGTGTCTCGGTCATGTCTACATTGTTCTCGAACCCGTAGGGTCCGCACGCTTAAGGTTACGATGACAGTTATATTATGAGTTTATACATTTTGATGTACCGAAGTTTGTTCGGAGTCCCGGATGTGATCACGGACACGACGAGGAGTCTCAAAATGGTCGAGACATAAAGATTGATATATTGGAAGCCTATGTTTGGATATCGGAAGTGTTCCGGGTGAAATCGGGATTTTACCGGAGTACCGGGAGGTTACCGGAACCCCCCGGGAGGTATATGGGCCTTAGTGGGCCTTAGTGGAAGAGAGGAGAGGTGGCCATAGATGGGCCGCGCGCCCCTCCCCCCCTTGGTCTGAATAGGACAAGGAGAGGGGGCCGGCCCCCCTTCCTCCTCTCTCTCCTCTTTTCCCCCGTCCGCGAATCCTATTCCAACTAGGAAAGGGAGGAGTCCTACTCCCGGAGTAGGACTCCTCCTGGCGCGCCTCCTCTTGGCCAGCCAGCCCCCCCTTTGAGCCTTTATATACGGAGGCAAGGGGCACCCCTAGACACAAGTTGATCCACGTGATCATATTCTTAGCTGTGTGCGGTGCCCCCTTCCACCATAGTCCTCGATAATATTGTAGTGGTGCTTAGGCGAAGCCCTGCGACGGTAGAACATCAAGATCGTCACCACGCCGTCGTGCTGACGGAACTCTTCCCCGACACTTTGCTGGATCAGAGTCCGGGGATCGTCATCGAGCTGAACGTGTGCTAGAACTCAGAGGTGCCGTAGTTTCGGTGCTTGATCGGTCAGACCGTGGAGACGTACGACTACATCAACCAAGTTAACGCTTCCGTTGTCGATCTACAAGGGTACGTAGATCACACTCTCCCCCTCTCGTTGCTATGCATCACCATGATCTTGCGTGTGCATAGGAATTTTTTTGAAATTACTACGAAACCCAACAGTGGCATCCGAGCCTAGGTTTTATGTGTTGATGTTATATGCACGAGTAGAACACAAGTGAGTTGTGGGTGATATAAGTCATACTGCTTACCAGCATGTCATACTTTGGTTCGGCGGTATTGTTGGACGAAGCAGCCCGGACCGACATTACGCGTACGCTTACGCGAGACCGGTTCTCCCGACGTGCTTTGCACAAAGGTGGCTAGCGGGTGACAGTTTCTCCAACTTTAGTTGAACCGAGTGTGGCTACGCCCGGTCCTTGCGAAGGTTAAAACAGCACCAACTTGACAAACTATCGTTGTGGTTTTGATGCGTAGGTAAGATTGGTTCTTGCTTAAGCCCGTAGCAGCCACGTAAAACTTGCAACAACAAAGTAGAAGACGTCTAACTTTTTTTTGCAGGGCATGTTGTGATGTGATATGGTCAAGACATGATGCTAAATTTTATTGTATGAGATGATCATGTTTTGTAACCGAGTTATCGGCAACTGGCAGGAGCCATATGGTTGTCGCTTTATTGTATGCAATGCAATCGCGCTGTAATGCTTTACTTTATCACTAAGCGGTAGCGATAGTCGTGGAAGCATGAGATTGGCGAGACGGCAATGATGCTACGATGGAGATCAAGGTGTCGCGCCGGTGACGATGGTGATCATGACGGTGCTTCGAGGATGGAGATCACAAGCACAAGATGATGATGGCCATATCATATCACTTATATTGATTGCATGTGATGTTTATCTTTTATGCATCTTATCTTGCTTTGATTGACGGTAGCATTATAAGATGATCTCTCACTAATTATCAAGAAGTGTTCTCCCTGAGTATGCACCGTTGCGAAAGTTCTTCGTGCTGAGACACCACGTGATGATCGGGTGTGATAGGCTCTACGTTCAAATACAACGGGTGCAAAACAGTTGCACACGCGGAATACTTAGGTTATACTTGACGAGCCAAGCATATACAGATATGGCCTCGGAACACGGAGACCGAAAGGTCGAGCGTGAATCATATAGTAGATATGATCAACATAGTGATGTTCACCAACGAAACTACTCCATCTCACGTGATGATTGGACATGGTTTAGTTGACTTGGATCACGTAATCACTTAGAGGATTAGAGGGATGTCTATCTAAGTGGGAGTTCTTTAAGTAATATGATTAATTGAACCTAAATTTATCATGAACTTAGTACCTGATAGTATCTTGCTTATGTATGTTTGATTGTAGATAGATGGCCCGTGCTGTTGTTCTGTTGAATTTTAATGCGTTCCTTGAGAAAGCAAAGTTGAAAGATGATGGTAGCAATTACACGGACTGGGTCCGTAACTTGAGGATTATCCTCATTGCTGCACAGAAGAATTACGTCCTGGAAGCACCGCTGGGTGCCAGGCCTGCTGCTGGAGCAACACCAGATGTTATGAACGTCTGGCAGAGTAAAGCTGATGACTACTCGATAGTTCAATGTGCCATGCTTTACGGCTTAGAACCGGGACTTCAACGATGTTTTGAACGTCATGGGGCATATGAGATGTTCCAGGAGTTGAAGTTAATATTTCAAGCAAATGCCCGGATTGAGAGATATGAAGTCTCCAATAAGTTCTATAGCTGCAAGATGGAGGAGAACAGTTCTGTTAGTGAGCATATACTCAAGATGTCTGGGTATTGTAATCACTTGATTCAACTTGGAGTTAATCTTCCGGATGATAGCGTCATTGACAAAATTCTCCAATCACTTCCACCAAGCTACAAGAGCTTCGTGATGAACTATAATATGCAAGGGATGAATAAGACTATTCCCGAGCTCTTCACAATGCTGAAAGTTGCGGAGGTAGAAATCAAGAAGGAGCATCAAGTATTGATGGTCAACAAGACCACTAGTTTCAAGAAAAAGGGCAAAGGGAAAAAGAAGGGGAACTTCAAGAAGAACAGCAAGCAAGTTGCTGCTCAAGAGAAGAAACCCAAGTCTGGACCTAAGCCTGAAACTGAGTGCTTCTACTGCAAGCAGACTGGTCACTGGAAGCGGAACTGCCCCAAGTATTTGGCGGATAAGAAGGATGGCAAGGTGAACAAAGGTATATGTGATATACATGTTATTGATGTGTACCTTACTAATGCTCGCAGTAGCACCTGGGTATTTGATACTGGTTCTGTTGCTAATATTTGCAACTCGAAACAGGGACTACGGATTAAGCGAAGATTGGCTAAGGACGAGGTGACGATGCGTGTGGGAAACGGTTCCAAAGTCGATGTGATCGCGGTCGGCACGCTACCTCTACATCTACCTTCGGGATTAATATTAGACCTAAATAATTGTTATTTGGTGCCAGCGTTAAGCATGAACATTATATCTGGATCTTGTTTGATGCGAGACGGTTATTCATTTAAATCAGAGAATAATGGTTGTTCTATTTATATGAGTGATATCTTTTATGGTCATGCACCCTTGAAGAGTGGTCTATTCTTATTGAATCTCTATAGTAGTAACACACATATTCATAATGTTGAAGCCAAAAGATGCAGAATTGATAATGATAGTGCAACTTATTTGTGGCACTGCCGTTTAGGTCATATCGGTGTAAAGCGCATGAAGAAACTCCATACTGATGGACTTTTGGAACCACTTGATTATGAATCACTTGGTACTTGCGAACCGTGCCTCATGGGCAAGATGACTAAAACGCCATTCTCCGGTACTATGGAGAGAGCAACAGATTTGTTGGAAATCATACATACAGATGTATATGGTCCGATGAATATTGAGGCTCGTGGCGGATATCGTTATTTTCTCACCTTCACAGATGACTTAAGCAGATATGGGTATATCTACTTAATGAAACATAAGTCTGAAACGTTTGAAAAGTTCAAAGAATTTCAGAGTGAAGTTGAAAATCATCGTAACAAGAAAATAAAGTTTCTACGATCTGATCGTGGAGGAGAATATTTGAGTTACGAGTTTGGTGTACATTTGAAACAATGCAGAATAGTTTCGCAACTCACGCCACCCGGAACACCACAGCGTAATGGTGTGTCCGAACGTCGTAATCATACTTTACTAGATATGGTGCGATCTATGATGTCTCTTACTGATTTACCGCTATCGTTTTGGGGTTATGCTTTGGAGACGGCCGCATTCACATTAAATAGGGCACCATCAAAATCCATTGAGACGACGCCTTATGAACTATGGTTTGGCAAGAAACCAAAGTTGTCGTTTATGAAAGTTTGGGGCTGCAATGCTTATGTGAAAAAGCTTCAACCTGATAAGCTCGAACCCAAATCGGAGAAATGTGTCTTCATAGGATATCCAAAGGAGACTATTGGATACACCTTCTATCACAGATCCGAAGGCAAGACTTTTGTTGCTAAGTTCAGAAACTTTCTAGAGAAGGAGTTTCTCTCGAAAGAAGCGAGTGGGAGGAAAGTAGAACTTGACGAGGTAACTGTACCTGCTCCCTTATTGGAAAGTAGTGCATCACAGAAAACTGTTTCTGTGACACCTACACCAATTAGTGAGGAAGCTAATGATAATGATCATGAAACTTCAGGACAAGATACTACTGAACCTCGTAGATCAACCAGAGTGAGATCCGCGCCAGAGTGGTACGGTAATCCTGTTCTGGAAGTCATGCTGCTAGATCATGATGAACCTACGAACTATGAAGAAGCGATGGTGAGCCTAGATTCCGCAAAATGGCTTGAAGCCATGAAATCTGAGATGGGATCCATGTATGAGAACAAAGTGTGGACTTTGGTTGACTTGCCCAATGATCGGCAAGCAATTGAGAATAAATGGATCTTCAAGAAGAAGACTGACGCCGACGGTAATATTACTGTCTACAAAGCTTGACTTGTCGCAAAAGGGTTTCGGCAAGTTCAAGGGATTGACTATGATGAGACCTTCTCACCCGTAGCGATGCTTAAGTCTGTCCGAATCATGTTAGCAATTGCCGCATTTTATGATTATGAAATTTGGCAGATGGATGTCAAAACTGCATTCCTGAATGGATTTCTGGAAGAAGAGTTGTATATGATGCAACCAGAAGGTTTTGTCGATCCAAAGGGAGCTAACAAAGTGTGCAAGCTCCAGCGATCCATTTATGGACTGGTGCAAGCCTCTCGGAGTTGGAATAAACGCCTTGATAGTGTGATCAAAGCATTTGGTTTTATACAGACTTTCGGAGAAGCCTGTATTTACAAGAAATTGAGTGGGAGCTCTGTAGCATTTCTGATATTATATGTGGATGACATATTACTGATTAGAAATGATATAGAATTTCTGGATAGCATAAAGGGATACTTGAAAAAGAGTTTTTTAATGAAAGACCTCGGTGAAGCTGCTTACATATTAGGCATTAAGATCTATAGAGATAGATCAAGACGCTTAATTGGACTTTCACAAAGCACATACCTTGACAAAGTTTTGAAGAAGTTCAAAATGGATCAAGCAAAGAAAGGGTTCTTGCCTGTGTTACAAGGTGTGAAGTTGAGTCAGACTCAATGCCCGACCACTGCAGAAGATAGAGAGAAAATGAAAGATGTTCCCTATGCTTCAGCCATAGGCTCTATCATGTATGCAATGTTGTGTACCAGACCTGATGTGTGCCTTGCTATAAGTCTAGCAGGGAGGTACCAAAGTAATCCAGGAGTGGATCACTGGACAGCGGTCAAGAACATCCTGAAGTACCTTAAAAGGACTAAGGATATGTTTTTCGTATATGGAGGTGACAAAGAGCTCATCGTAAACGGTTACGTTGATGCAAGCTTTGACACTGATCCGGACGATTCTAAATCGCAAACCGGATACGTGTTTACATTAAACGGTGGAGCTGTCAGTTGCTGCAGTTCTAAATAAAGCGTCGTGGCGGGATCTACATGTGAAGCGGAGTACATAGCTACTTCGGAAGCAGCAAACGAAGGAGTCTGGATGAAGGAGTTCATATCCGATCTAGGTGTCATACCTAGTGCATCGGGTCCAATGAAAATCTTTTGTGACAATACTGGTGCAATTGCCTTGGCGAAGGAATCCAGATTTCACAAAAGAACCAAGCACATCCAAATACGCTTCAATTCCATCCGGGATCTAGTCCAGGTGGGAGACATAGAGATTTCCAAGATACATACGGATCTGAATGTAGTAGACCCGTTGACTAAGCCTCTTCCACGAGCAAAACATGATCAGCACCAAGGCTCCATGGGTGTTAGAATCATTACAGTATAATCTAGATTATTGACTCTAGTGCAAGTGGGAGACTGAAGAAAATATGCCCTAGAGGCAATAATAAAGTTATTATTTATTTCCTTATATCATGATAAAAGTTTATTATTCATGCTAGAATTGTACTAACCGGAAACATAATACATGTGTGAATACATAGACAAACAGAGTGTCACTAGTATGCCTCTACTTGACTAGCTCGTTAATCAAAGATGGTTATGTTTCCTAACCATGGACAAAGAGTTGTCATTTGATTAACGGGATCACATCATTAGTTGAATGATCTGATTGACATGACCCATTCCATTAGCTTAGCACCCGATCGTTTAGTATGTTGCTATTGCTTTCTTCATGACTTATACATGTTCCTATGACTATGAGATTATGCAACTCCCGTTTGCCGGAGGAACACTTTGTGTGATACCAAACGTCACAACATAACTGGGTGATTATAAAGGTGCTCTACAGGTGTCTCCAAAGGTACATGTTGGGTTGGCGTATTTCGAGATTAGGATTTGTCACTCCGATTGTCGGAGAGGTATCTCTGGGCCCTCTCGGTAATGCACATCACTGAAGCCTTGCAAGCATTGCAACTAGTGAGTTAGTTGCGGGATGATGTATTACGGAACGAGTAAAGAGACTTGCCGGTAACGATATTGAACTAGGTATGGGATACCGACGATCGAATCTCGGGCAAGTAA